>NW_027514611.1:0-160432 GCF_048772815.1 Callospermophilus lateralis
AGGATTGACATTTGAGAGCATTAGGCAACGTGGACATGGGTGATTTTCATAACCCATACTCACATTCCATTTAGGCTTTGGTACAATCGTAAGTGTGACTTTGCATTTTGTGGCCAGAATATTACTGTGATAAAACGTATATGTAGATCAGGTGACATGAGTCTTTCTTGCACCATTTCTTGGAGCAATATTTTGAAGGGGTATAAATTAGTATTGGAGGTACATATAGGTGTACCATGTATGTATGAATATAGAGATAATGCATGAATAGACCATACTGCGAATAAATAATATAACTTGTTCCAACTTTAAATAATGGATTGAATTGATATCTGAAAATACACAGGAATCATATATTGATATATATACATTCATTCCAACCAGTAATACATCTAATGGTAATATTACGGTTGTGGTTTATCATAAAGAGTGTGTGAATTTTGCTTCAAAATTGATTATGGAAATCGAAAATAATGTGTTTGGAAAGAAGTCTCATGAAATGACCAGTCAAAAACAAGGAGGAATACATATGTTCTGAAGCAGGAAGTGATTGAATGTGTTACAAATTTCTTTAAATTTGTGAACTTGTGGATGAAATGTATATTCTATGATGTACAAAAACTGCAGAAATAGTAATGTACCAGTGTTTAATAAAAATGAACGTCAAAATACACATCATGTCCCATAGGAATCTACTTGCATTGATGTTAAAGTGGGTCAGCTACTGTAAAAATAAAAGGATTTGTTTGCACCATTCACTGAAGTAACTTTTTAGTACTAGAAAACAAATATGTATTTCAGGTGGATGAATATTTTTAAAATAATCTTATGAAAAGTTTAATATAAAACCACATACATGAACAAGAATGAATTTAGGGAGTGTATAATAGGACACATATATTTTATATTTTGAAAAATCTAGAGAGTATATATATATATATATATATATATATATATATATATATATACACACACACACACACACACACACAAAACACACACAGAGACATTGAAAAGTAGCTATATATATGCCAATTAAAATTCATTGTGAAATATATATCATCCACAGATCCAAAAATATTAATTTTACTGAACATGGATTTATGTATAATGTTCTTGAACTAAGAAGCTCACTCATAGTCTGAATTTTCAGTTCCAAATGTATTAATGAGGAGTGATCTCTTCTCACACTTTGTATCTGCCAAGTTAGCCACCTCTCAAGAATATACGTGTGATACCAGGTAGGATTCTATATGTGCGTATAAAAATACATGTGCTGAATAGGCTACAGAAAAATGGAGACAGGAATTCACAGATGTGTTAACTTTAAAAACACATGCAGAACTATTTCAACAAAAAATTGACAAGATTTATAACTCCTACCCTATATCATACAAAAGGCAAGACCAACTATACACCATGCCTCTTCTGAAGTGCTAGTATTTCTATTCTGTTTCGGTTATTTTTCTCCATCATATTAGAATTAATAGTCAGAGTCTAGTAGGGTATGGGTTAGTGTCAAGGATTCAGTATTTCGAATGGAAAATTGAACAATGAATCCAATGTGTATGTAAATATGTGCTACACAAAATTATTCCCACTCTCAACCAGAACAATGCCTTGACAATCCCTTCACCCCAAGTAAGACACAATTAGAGGAGAAGATTTAGAAAATCTGTGAATAAATTTGTGGAATGCAATATGCTCAGGAGCTCACAACCTTGGAAGTGGTAGAGTAGTTTCCAAAAGTATGGGACAGGGTAAAAACTCCACAAACATGGAGGTCTGCTGGCCTAGAGACTTCTTGAGAAACTGCCTGTGAGGTTGGGCACTTGAAAAATATGTTGTTGTCAAGAGCTTTAGCTTCCTTTCTAGGGAGACCATAAAAGCTTGGTCTGCATCTATGAGACCTGGAGGACATGGTTTCTTATTTCCCAATGTACATGAGGCAGCAGTGCTGAATTCTCTTTTTAGATAAACTGTGGCCACTGGGGGCTAAATGTGTGCGGTGTGCACTGTGAAGGCATATGGTCATCTTCCATTTTCGTGGTGTTTCTTCCTGCTGCACTGAGAGTTTGGTATTTGCTTCACAAAATACAAGGAGTTCAACTGGGTCACAATGCAAGAGGAAGTTCTGTCATGTATGGTGGGTCAGGTTTTGCAGGAGGATACAAGAACCAGGATCCTATCCCACATATCTTGCCCGCTTGACCATAGCAACCTGATTCTGAACAATGTCCTGAAACCTCTCCATATAACAACTTGCCTTTACATGGAAGGTTCTGCTGGCTGCACCATGTCAGTCACAAGCCATTTGGAAGCCAATGGAAGATTCACATGGCCCCACCACAGATGTTTATCACATACCTGCCCACCACTGCTCTAACCTACTACTCAACAAAGTCCAACTTACTGGCATCTCTGTTCTACACCATTTACATGAAACCCAGTCAATCAAGGCACTGTCTGGTATATTCATGATCAGCAACAGGACATCAAAAGGTTTTTCAGTGCCACCTGGTGATGGGAAATTCAAAAATTTCATGGTATTTATCTAGCCATTTTTTAAGGATGAAGTTGGAGGCACTGTGAGTTTCAATTTTTTCAGGAACCATTAAATGTTTAGGAAGCTCATTTCAATGAAATCTCTGGAGAACACTCACAGGTAAGGCTTCCCAAAGAGTGGCCAGAAGATCATATGATGCTATGCCCATTTAGGTCTACAATGTGAGGTCCATATGAGTTTTGACTCTCAACTATGGGTGTCAAGTTTTTCAGAATAAAATTTGTGGTATCCTGGCTGAGAGGCTCAGTGCTCTGTGGAAAGCCACCCTGGGCCTAGAACTCAGTTTCCAAGGGCGATGCTCATGCCTGGCTTCCAAAAATTTCAACACTATTCATGGCAATACTCCTCTGAGGTCAGTTGAAGAACTCAGACTCTAAGGGAATCACACCAGAGTTCAAGAACATGTGGACCAAGTCATCTCTTCCAACCGCCACCCAAATGACCACAATTTAAACCAAAACACTCCAACGTGGCGCCCATCTTCTTCCATATAGACACTCACAATAAACTCCACTATGGCTGGAGTTTTCCATGAGGGGCATAGCCCAAGACCGTGTCCAAAATAAGCTCTTTTGCACCTAATTTGCCTAAATTCAGGGTGGCCTGGACACCCTTCTTGTGAACCAGAAGAGATTAAATAGGCCTCCCGTTAATACTGCTCCGCTTCTTCAATTTGAGGCCAAATGACTGTGGGGTTTGGATTCTTTATGTGAATTGGAGTCTTGAGAAAACCCAAGCAACTATGGGCTAGACTCTGCAAGGCTTTGAAGAACTCATTTGACCCAAAGGATCCCTAATCTGACTTGATGGAGGTCAGGAAAGTTACAGAGGAAGGCGAGAGACTTCATCCACAAGGACTGCTCTTTTGGCCATTTTGGTTTTGGATGTACACATGGGATCTTTCTTTAGATCCATCAGGACCTGAGAATCTAAGCCACAGCCTCACACAGGGTAAGTAAGCTGATTCAGACACATCCTTTCCAAAGCAATTAAGCAAAGAGCCACAGGTAATGCCCATTCATTTCCATTTGAAAACTGTTTTCTTCAGGCTTCACAAAGTGGTGGACTGAGGAAAATACCTTCCTGACATTCAGGGCAACAGAAGAGTAGGTAAACAAAAGGCCCCAAGCAGGGTTTCTCCACTAAGACTTTCCTGGTCACACTGATATCTGAGTTTTCTGAGATGCTCACCATTCCCTTCAGCTATACAGGACATGGTCATGTCACAGAGCTTCGAGGTTGTACATATCTTAAACAGAAAACCATGAACCTATTCTGGAGAGTGGCCAGAATTCAGGAATAAAACAGAAACTAAGGAAGATAGCAGGTGTTGCACATCAATAAGGCAAGCTGCAGTCCATTCATAAATAGGGCAGGATGAATGCTGTGAAGCTTTCTACTAGACAGGACATATTAATTGATGCATTCTGTTTTCTAATGTCTACAACCACGGACACAGTGGGATACACAGACATAGAAATTCTCGCCTTGTCAAACGACTTACTAGAAACAGTTCACTCCAAACAAAACAAACCGCCTTTCATACCTATTCTCAGAACATGAGACAAAACCACAAACCCACACCCACACCACAAAGGCACCTCCTTCCCCCAAGTAGGTCTGTGACTATCCGGAGTGTCCTCTGTCTGGTGGGCCTTATTATGTTCCCTGGAAATAGCCTGTTCTGTCTCAAATCTGGTCTTTTGGCCAACTCTGTGAAGTTGTCAGGAGCCAGCGGTGAGCCACTGCGTGCTTTCTCAGGAAAGGCCCCTCTTCATAGCTTTCCTTGCATTTGGCCATCCTTACATCAGTAGGTCCCAAGAAAGACTGAGTCTGTCCTTGGTAAATCAAAATAAGTTTGACCACTGGGACTGGGACTGGGACTGGCTCTGGGTGCCTGGCTTCCTGGATTCCAAGTTCAGAGAGTTCCATCACCAAGGAAGTTAGGTGAAGTCACTTAATTTTGGAACTGAATGAGGTCACTGCCTTGGCAACAACTTTGTCCTAACAGTTGCTTCCAAGGTTCCCATGAGAGGGAGGCTGCTCCTACTTCCTGTGACACTTTCACAGGTCAGAGAGGTATGTCAACCATAGGCATGCAGGAGCAGCTCTCAACACATGCCTGCTTTGGTCCATCTTCTCTACATTAAGAAGAGAGTGGCTGATTCAGACACATCCCTTCATCCTGAGCAGGTTGTTTGCCATGGAAGACTTTTGCTCTCTCAGGTCCTTCATACTTGCCTACATCTTCTCCAGGGATCATTTCTACGTGGACCTTTGAGGTTTTCAGCAGGTGGAAGATCCTCTATTTTCCTGTATTTTAATACCAATTCTGTCCCTGCTCTTCTGTAAAATTAGATTGAGAGAACAGTGTATGGTTAGGATTAATAACAGGTTCGATTTGGTTTAGAAAGAAAACTACACGGTTGAGCAAACAGGGTCCTAACGTTAGCAATAATATGAGGAATTTTAATGGACCGGCCATGGCAGATAAAAGCGCAGTTAATCAGGTCACTATGTGAACCAAGACTCAAACCTCCCTTTTGGGGCCTCTGTCTCTCTTTGACGCTCTTCAAGTCGTTTTCTTAATTTATTCATAGATTCTTTTACAACTCCAGTATTGTCGGCACAAAAACAACATTCTTCCCTCAATGCAAGCAAAAAGGCACCTTTCTCTCATGAAGAGGAGGTCCAATACTCGCCTGCTTTGTAAAACAACTTCAGAAAGAGAGAGGTTAAAATTCCTGTAAAGCTGTGATGTCGGTTTTTAATGTCTTTAAGGTTTGGCCTATTTCTGCTTCTAATTGTGTCTTTGTTGTGTCTCATGGACTAGCCCACCAGTTAAGCAACTATTATTTCTAATAGGATGGCTAAAGTGAGGGATACAGGTTCCCGCTGGAACCGGGTTGTATGCCCCCCTATTTGATCTTTAAATGAACCTACGTCATGATAGAGAACTCTGGAAAACATCTGCATCATTACATAATTAATCACATATATTGACCATTTTATGAAAACATAAATAATGTTAAAGTGTATAGAATTATACTGTTGTAGGGATGGACAAGGAAAGGGACCTAAGATAGCACCAAACACAGGAAAACAGCCTTATTTGGTTGCATCCGGATTTAGAGGGCATTGCTTCTGTTGTAATCAATTAATCCCCTGAACCCCAAGTTTTGGTAGTTTTAGAATTTGTACCCAATATGTAAGGGAAGTGGATCAGAAGTTCACAGTCTGTAGAAATTCACAAAAATCAGTTTTTGTTTCTGTTTTTGTTCCTCTGTTCTGGGCAAGTTAACTTTTCAAGGACACCTTGGAAAGGGAGAGCTTTTTTGTCTCTTTTTTTTCTCCCTGCCAGCTGTCACCATGAAGCCCAGTTGGTAACTTTTTTATCTTAGAAATGTAGTCATCTCTGTGAAGCCCCAGCTCAAGGCCAGAGGCTTTGTTCACATATTTTGTGAAAACCTAGTAAGGCGGTGTCAAGCTTAGGGGTGGTGATTTTTCCAGCCAGTGGCCAAGTAGAACAGGGCAACACGAAAAGTGGAAGTTTATCTACATTGAACTCTTTCAGAGGGACTCTTTTGCTGAAAGACCTAATGTAAGCCTCGGTGAAGACTTCTGGAGAAGGTTATTTAAGACATATCTATGGACCTGGTACAGAGGGGGAAGACTGGGAAGGCGAGGCTGAGAGCAGCTCCGTGGATCTGAGAATGAGGAAGATGAGATGTAAAAGAATAATGGAAAAGGGGTTTCTGATTTTCCTAGAACAAAACTTGAGCAGTAGAACAGGTAGAGCAGAGGTGAAGATGGGAGTGAGTATTCCAAAAACCCCTGAGGGACTTTAAATTTTTAGAAACCTGTTTTCAGTGATGACAAAGCAACTTTAAAGGCCATTTTTATTACATCTTGGATAGGGGTCTGAGGGCTCTTCTCAGCTGGTTTGAGCTTTGGTTTAGCTTCTTAGAGGACTTGGTGGGACCTAGTGCACGCACAGACAGAAAAAGAGAGGAGTGAGTGAGTGGAGGGGTACCTCGGTACCTGCTACCTCAGCAAGGGGGCAATGGTCTGAGAACTGGCAGAGGTTTGGGTTTTTGATCTAGTAATTGGAGGTGAGAAATCACGTTGCTGAGGTGGGAGTGACAGCAGAGACTCTAGAGCAGAAGACTGAGGGTGAGGAACTATTGGAGAAGCATAGTACAGGATGTGAGTGAAGGAGGGAAAAGGATTCCACATAGGGGAATTTTCCCCTTTTGAGCACTTGCCGAAGTTAAAAATGTCACGCAGAATTTGAGGATCTAGAGAACCCTCTGGGGGCCATAGCTTTTGGTTGTCTAATTGGTAATATGGCCAATGCTGTGTACTGAATGTGATGAGGAGTTTGGGTTCCACCAGGCAGCCCCGGTATGCTCACATCCCCATGAGTTACACAAGAAGTTGGCTTTTCCCCCACACAGCCATGGCTGTTTGTGGCTTTGATAGTCCGCCGGGCATACATCATAATCTAGGCTAGCCAACCTGAATCTGGCTCGCGTTTCTGTGCATCCATAATGTTTGTTTCAATTATCTATGGAATGGAAGGGATTTAATGAAACTTTAGTGGGATCCTCTTCATCAGGGTTATCTCAATAGGAAAGACGTATACCAAGCTGAAAAATGTCTGGGTGGAGAGATAGCCACCAGGTCCCTAAGGGGGCTGTATGCGAGATATACCATACTTCTTGTCTAGTAGGATTTGAGATCAGCCTTCACTGCTGAACAGGCTGATGAGGGTTAGGAGTACTGGTGGCCAAGTTGAGAGTCTACAGTCTTGTCCACATAGCGAATACGAAATTTGAAATGGTTACCAGTCTTTTCCAGTTTCCAACCAGAGTCTGGACACAGCGAAGGCTTTAGATGAGAGGCATGGATCCAAAAAGTTATTCTGTCTACTTTTACCGCTGTAGGTGTTATAAGTAGCACCTGGTATGTTCCTTTCCAGCGGGGTTTCTAGGAATGACACCTGATGTTGTCTTATGTAGACGAAGTCTCTTACTTGATATTGATGTGGAATCCCCTCGTCCCCAGGTTGGTAGGCAGTGGCCAGCTGTTTCCACAGTTATCACTGAGTTCTTTCAATGGCTTTAAGTCTGTCAAGCAAGGGGTGTGGAAGGGATTGTTAGGCCTTAGAGTTGGGGATTAGGTCCCTTACTGGATGATGGGCATCATAGAGAATTTCATAGGGGGTGAGGTTACACAGAGAAACTGAGGGAGTATTTCTCGCATGAAACAGTGCATAAGGCAGGAGCATAGTCCAATCTTTTATGCCAGTCTCTAAGCTTAATTTTGTTAAGGTCTCTTTAATGGTTCTATTTATTTTTTCTACCTCTCCTGAGCTCTGGGGTATATAAGCATAATGTAACTTACAGTTAATCCACACGTGACTTACCTGGGCCATGAACACAAGTCCATTATCAGACCCTATTACCTTAAACAGACCATATCTTGGAAAAATATCTTCCAGGATCTTCTTGAGAACCATTTGGGCCGTTGTTTTTTTTTTTTTCCTGTGTGTGTGTGTATGTGTGTGTGTGTAAGGCTTCAATCCATCCTGAAAATGTATCGACAAAGACTAGGAGATATTTAAGTCCATACCTTGCTGGCTTAATTTCAGTAATGTCCACTTCCCAGAATTTTCCTGGTCTGGTTCCTCATAGGTGCTTTCCTCTAAGAAACTTGGAAGGGTAAGCATTAAACAATTGACTGACCCAACAGGCTTTTGTTACCGGTTCAGTTTTTTTCTTTCGCTGTGTGTTGGTTAGTGGAAAACTCTGTTCTTAATCCTACAGGAGTGCCTGCAGTTTCTTTGAACCAAGGTGAGTGAGTTGACGTACATTTTTAACTTAGTGTAGGGCTTTCTGTAATTGCAGGCTGAGCTCAGTAAAGTTGAGGCGTTCAGTGTCAGTGTCCTTAGATGTTATCTAAAACTTCCTGTTACTCAGGGGTCCATTGGAATTGGGCATCACCCTTTAACAGCGGGTATAAAGGAGCAGCTAAGGACGCGAACCCATTTATCCATAACCTGCAAAACCCAGCAATCCCAAGAAACTCTCTTAGTTGTCTGCTGTAAGATGGGGTTGGTATCTGCTCAACGGTTTGTTTTCTGGGCTCAGTGAGCCATCGTTTACCGCCCCTGAGGAAATAGTCATGGAAGGTTACTTCTTGCTGGCAAATTGGGCAATTTTGGCAGAAGCTCTATACCCGAGTTGAGCAAGCTCCGATAATAGTGCTTGGGTCCCAGTTCAGTTTTCCTTGGTGTTGGATGCCAGTAGCAGGTGATCCACGTATTGAAGCTGGGTGACTTCGGGGTGTGTAGTTCTGAAATTGTTGAGATCTCTGTGGAGGGCTTCATCAAAGAGAGTGGGGGAGTTTTTGAACCCCTCTGGGAGTCTAGTCCAAGTTAGTTGACTATACTTTCCGGTTTCTGGGTCTACCCACCCAAAAGCAAACAGCAACTGACTATCTTTATGCAGAGGCAAGCAAAAGAAAGCTTGTTTTAAGTCCAGAACAGTATACCATTTCTGCTCAGGGTTCAGAGTGCTAAGCAGTTGGAACAGATTAGGTACTGTGGGGTGAATGTCCTGCACTCTGTTGTTGATCTCTCTTTGGTCTTTAACAGGTTGATAGTCCCCGGTTCCTGGCTTTTTCTTCTAATAACAGGGGAGTGTTCCAGGCCAATTGACAGGGCCTTAGGACCCCTAAGGCCAGATATTTATGAATATAGGGCCTTATCCCATCTTTAGCTTTTTATGCTTAGAAGATATTATTTGACATTGATTGGGGAGGCTGAGGTTTTTAACTCCACTGTTATTGGAGGTTGTTTCACGGCCAGGCCTAACACAGCAGTTTTTGCCCAGGCATCTGGGTTATCTGTTATTCATTTCTGTGGTAGCTTGCCTGTTTGATCAGTCTTGGGGGGTGTGAAGAGTGGATGTTTATCTTCTACTAATATAGTTACAGCCGTGACTATAGGAGTTTTTACTGAAGGATTTAGAAATTTCTTTTGGGGGCTTTCAGGGTTAAAAGTTGTTTTGGCCCAGAGCTTGGTGAGCAGATCTCTGCCCATCAATGGGTGCGGGCATTCTGGGATTACTAGGAAGGAGTGATGGATTTTTCCTTTCCCCAGGTCCATGGTCCTCTTAGTAGTCTAAGCCCGATATTTACTGCCATTAGCCCTTTGAACTACAGACCTTTTATTTGATAGACGGCCCAATGGGGCCCTAAGGGCTGAGTATACTGCTCCTGTATTCATTTCAAAGTTTACTGGGGTCCCCTACTCTTCAAAAGTTACCCTGAGCTAGGGGAAGGAATCTGAGCCCCAACTTTCTTAGTCATCCTCCAGAGTCAGAATGGCTGGCTGGCGTGTCTGTCTCTTTATAGGGCACTCTTTGGCCCAGTGTCCTTTTTTTTTACGGTAGGCACATTGATCTGAGGCCAGGGGTGGCCTCTGGCACGGGCCCAGGTATCCCTTCCTGTCACCTTATGTCTTAATTTCTGGCCTCTTTCTTGTTGTGACCAGGATCTAAGTCAATGCCTTAGTCTTTCTTTTGCTTCTCTCATCATCCCTTTGCTCCCTTTCTTTTTCCCTGTTTCTCTTTTATAGTATATTTTTTTGGCTTCTCTGACTAAATCTCTCTTTTAACTTTTTTTTTTTTTAATATCCATGGCAGCTTCCCCAATTAAGGCCATCATGACAGATGCCTTTTGATCTGCTGCCTGAGGATCGAAAGGAGTATATCTCTTATATGCCTCCATAATTCTCTCTAGAAACATAGAGGTAGATTCATCAGGCCTTTTAATAATTTCTCTTACCATGGCCAAATTAGTTGGTCACCTAGCGGCCCCTTGGATACCCGCTATTAGAGCCTGGCAATAATTGGACATATGCTCCCTATCTTCAAAGGTGTTGGGGTCTCAGTTGGGTTGGTTTAAGGGGAAGCCGGCTTTGATTATGTTGGGAAGTTGTGTTGGTCGCCCATCAAGTCCGAGGATATTTTTTTCTAGCTTCCAGGAGGTTTTTCCTCTCATTCCTCTGTCGTGAAGAGAGTCCCTAGGAGTTGTTGGCAGTCATCCCAAGTAGGCAGGTGTGAAAACGTTGGCGAGTTCTCTGCGTTTTTTTAGCCGGGCCAGCTTCCTCTAGGGAAGGAGGGGCTGTGTGTGCTATTCGACAGTCATCTGGAGGGTGCTGGGCCATCCTGGCTTCCTCGAATGGTGGAGAGGCTGAGTAAGCAGCAGGGGAATTACTTACAGGGTTTTGGGGGTTGGGGGACAAGGGCAGAGGATAAGGACGAGTAGAGTCTTGAGACTCAGGGAGAACAGAGGGTGGAGGTTGAGGAGCAGAGAGTTTGAGAGATAGAATCGTAGGGGAAGGAGTAGGAGTGGGTGCAGGGACAAGGAAAGGCTTCACCCATGGAGGAGGAGATTTGCAGAGATCCTGACAAGTTAAGATATATGGCTATTGATCTGGATGGCTATGTGGCCCCGGCTGAAAGACAATATCTCAGACTTTTCAAATTAGTGCGAAGTAGAAACATCTTTCTAGGGGCCATCCGACTACAAAGGTGGGTTATTCTGAGACACAGAATCTGCCAGGTCTGGTGTTTTAATGAAAAAGAAAGAATCTGAGCCCTTAAGCAGACTTTGGTCCAGTGATTAAGGGTCAGGGACAGAGGCATTGAAGTGCTCTGTCCCATAATGAAATATACACAGACAGTGAAAGCAAAGACACACGACACAGACAAGACAAGACAATAAAGACAGACAATGGACGTCCAATACTGAGACCAGGACTGAGTAGCGGGCAAATCCTGATGGGCTGCCAATTCCAAATCTGAAAGAAAATATCACTGAGTCGAGGAGACTATGGTTCTTCGATTTCCCGAGTCCATCCCACAGGAACATGGCCTGTGGCTCTGTGACATGTGTGTCAGCCACCGTGGGAGAGAGCTCACGCTCTTTACCAATAGCCATTTTGTCAAACCCTAACCTGAATCCTGAAACCAGAAAGAGGGGCCTTATTTACCCCCAGAGGAGCCCATTGGGGGTCTTTCATCTGCAGCTGCCGGATCTCGCTGGGGCCACCAGAAGTAAAGGTCGGGTGAGCGTCGCTGGAAGAGACCACCAAGAGACTGTCTAATGCAACCTCAAAGGGTTTATTGGGAGTCCGGCATGCAAGGGCTCAGAGATCAGTTGAATAGAGCAGAGAGCCCTGAGAACAGCTTAAGAAGTGCTTATATATTTTCCTTGGAGAGGGCAGGGAGGGAAGTTTATTGATGGTTAAGGGCGAGTGGGCGGTTTGCGTGTAAATGGTTGATGGAGTACATTCTGCAGTTTGGCAGTTGGGGGCAGCACATTCTGGGAACAAGAAGAGCAAACAGTTCTCAAGATTTCAACAGTGTTTTATTAAGCATACAGAAAAACAGGAAGTGACAAGTACCTATTTTATTAACCTTTCAATATAAGTATGAAAACAGAAATCTAGGTAAGATTTGAAGCCCAGAAGTTCATTTGGTCCTTGATTGGTATACTTAGCTTTGAATTACATTCCGTGGAGATGTCCTAGAATTATGGATATACAATGACACAGGACCTTGTACCTTCTCAGAGGTCAGTTCCAAAACACAGTCTCTAAGGGGAATCACACCAAAATTCAAGACAAGGTGGACCCAATTATCTCTACAAACCGCCACACAAATGCCCACAATTAAAACCAAAACACTCCGAAATGGCACTCATCTTCTTCCAAATAGACACTCATCATAACTTCTGGCAGGAGGATTCCATGAGAGGCGCAGCACAAGACAGTGTCCCAAATAATCTCCCTTTCCCCTCATTTGCCAAAAGTCAGAGTGGCCTGGACACCCTTCCTGTGAACCAGGAGTGATCAAATATGCCTGCCATTAATACAGCTCTGTTCTTCAATTTGAGGCCTACTGTCTGTGGGGTTTAGAGTCTTTATTTGAATTGGATTCATAAGAAAACCCAAGAACCTATGGGCTAGCATCTGCAGGGCTTTGAAGAACTCAATTGACCCAATGGATCCCTTTTCTCACTTGATGGAGGTCAGGAACCTTACAGAGGAATGCGAGAGACTTCATCAACAATGACTGATTTTTTGGCCATTTTGATTATGGATCCACACATGGGATCTTTCTTTAGACCCATCAGGTGCTGATAATCTAAGCCACAGGCTCACACAGGGCCAAGAGGCTGATTCAGACACATCCCTTTACAACGCACTTAAGCAAAGAGCCACAGGTGATGCCCATTCATTTCCATTTGAAAACTGTTTTCTTCAGGCTTCACAAAAGCATGGCCTGAGGCAAAGAACTTCCTGACATTCAGGGTAACAGAACAATAGGTAATCAAAAGGCCCTTTGCAGGGTTTCTCTACTGAGACTTTCCGGGTCACACTGATATCTGACTTTTCTGAGATGCTTGCCATTCTCTTCAGCTATCCAGTACATGTCCATGTCACAGTGGTTGGAGGTGGTACATATCCTGGATGCAAATGCATGAACCTATTCTGGAGAGTGGCTAGATTTCAGGAAGAAAACATGAACTTAGGAAAATAGCAGGTGTTGCCCATCGATAAGGCAAGCCCTAGTGCATTCATAAATTGGGCAGGATGAATGCTGGGAAGCTTTCTACTTGACAGGAAACATCCATTGATGCATTCTCTTTTCTAATGTCTACAACCACGGACACTGTGGGATACACAGACATAGAAACACTCGCCTTGTGAAACAACTTACTAGAAACAGTTCACTCCAAACCAAACAAACCGACTTTCCTGCCTATTCTCAGAACATGAGACAAAACCACAAACACACATCTACACCCACAAAGGCACCTCCTTCCCCAAGTAGGTCTCTCACTCTCCAGAGTATCCTCTGACTGCTGGGCCATACTATGTTCCCCCAATATGGCGTGTCCTGTCTCAGATCTGGTCTCCTTGTCCAACTTTGTGAAGTGTTCAGGAGCCAGCTGTTGAGCCACTACCTGCTTTTTCAGGAAAGGCCCCTCTTCAGAGAACTCCTGGCATTTGGCCATCCTCACATCAGTAGGTACCAAGAAAGACTGACTCTGTCCTTGCTAAATTGAAGCAAGTGAGACACTGGGACTGGGACTGAGACTGACTCTGTGTGCCTGGCTTCCTGGATCCCAAGTTCAGAGAGTTCCATTACCAAGGGATTGAGGTGAGGTCTCATCCTTCAGGAACTGAATTAGGTCTCTGCCTTGGCAACCACTTTATCCAAACAGTTGCTTTCAAGCGTACCATGAGAAGGAGGCTTACCCTATTTTCTGTGGCACTTTCACAAATTAGAATGGTATATCAACCATAGGCACCAAGGAACCGCTCTGCACGAAGGCCTGATTTGGTCCATCTTCTTTATATTTGGAAAAGAGCCTTTAGTCCAGGGAGCACTACAGTGAACCTCTGCACTAAAACTATTAGCAAGCACCTGATGGAGGAGGCCTCCATAGGTAAGTGGCTCCTTTATAACATCTGATATCCAGTTAAGGGAGATCTCTTCTGATGACAGAGATGTGGCACGGGGAGGCTCACATATACTTCTGTGCAGAACAGTAACGAGAATCATTCTGTCCTCTGTTCTGTTCTGTAGGGAATTCCTCTGGAACTGTAGAGAGGTGGCGATGAGCACGCACGCGCTTCTACCCTGGAGCTTTAGCAAGATGTGGCACTGTTCCCCTGTTTCTGTGTTTAGCCACCGGGTTTCTGTTTATTTGTGTTCTGTGTTCTATTTTTTGTTTTTTTGTTTGTTTGTTTTTGTTCGTTTTGTTGTGTGATTTTGGTGGTAAAAACTTAAGTATATTGGACATGAAAATCAGAAATAAAGAGAGTAAGCCTGACACCCCTTTGGACTGTGTTTTAAGGAACTGCAATGAACTTTATCCCCCTTTGCGAAGCAGGATGATAGAAGCCCCTAGCTGGCTGCCTGGAGCACACCCATTGCAGAGGGAAATGCCTGCTGGGGACCTAAGAACAGAGTATCTCCCAGGTTAACAAGTGAAACTCCTTTAAAACCCCTTGTCCCTCCAGATAAAGAGAGTCACAACTTTGGCAGAGTCCCCTGTGTTTCTCCTTTGTTAGCCAAGCAATAAACCTCCTTTTTTCTTTTTCTCAAAACCCAGTCCTCATTATTAAATTGGTATTAATTGGCTTCAAGGTCAGGAACCAAACTTTAAGTTACAAATCTTGTACCCCCCCTCCGCCCCGGAACTTTGTGAGACCTATCTACTGAAATGTTAGGAGATAGAGCATGCTTGGTGTGAAACTGAATCAGAGGAGCTAATCCTGTATGTAAAAGGAGAAACTGAGGGACTCCCAGCAGCTGTCAAAGCCCTGTTGATTCAGGGAATTACCTCCTTCCTTCCCTGCACTGTAAGGATTATGCCACCTCTGTCTTGTTAAAAAAAGAGAAAAAGAAAAAGGTGACACTAAATGCAGTAAAATCACCATGGAGACACTTTATTTTACATTTCAGGTTGCCCCTCTGTGAAAACATCTGGTCCCCTTGTGGGGACAGCTATGGTCCCACTGGTGTATGAGATTTTTCTCTTATCTGCTCTGGTTTAAAGGGTTCTCTCTGACAGCCATAGTCTGGACCTCCTTTTGGTCTGTATTGTGTCTTTCTTTCTGGCCCTTTTAGGCATGGGCAATAATGTGTTGATATTATAAATTGTTTTTTGGGAATGATCTTAGCTGAATGTGTGTCGAAATGATGATGTTTTATTTTAACAATCTGGTATCTGAATGGGTTTTTGAAGCATTGCACAATCTTGCAGTTAAAAGTCGGGTTTAGGTAATTGTTTAGTTTATGATTTCAGATAATTCATGCCAGAGAACTTAAATACTTACAATGGATAACTGAAGCACTCTACTTCCAAGTTGGCAAGAAACTTCCCAATCATACAGTCTTTTTTTTTCACCAATTTTGAATTGGGTAGCCTGGGAAAATGTCACTGTGTGTACCAGTGCATTAATTTGGACATGGATAGTAAATCATAGTATGGTGTCTGTTGACCAAACAAGATGTAAAGATAAAAAATTTTGTGAATTGTATCTTAAATTTGTATCATAATTTTCAACATCCGAACCTGAAAATTATGGTTAAAATGCCTTAGTCCTGAGATGTCTGTTCAGAATAGCAGTTTTTTTCCTGCTCCTTCCAGACCTCAGCCATGACTTATGTTGAAATGCAAATGAAAGAAGCCTGCAAGCTTTGTAGGAGACTGATTTGAGATCTAAGGGAAAAAAAGGTAAATTGTATGGTATTTTCTAATTACTGGCAAGTCATTTTTTCTAGGACTCTTATTTTTTTCTGAGATACTTTATGTTTTTTGACCTCATGATTTTGAGCATATAGACCTAGGTTAATGTTTTTCTGATCAGTTCTATCTTTGACCAACTGTGGACTTCTTGAAACATTGCAATAAAGATTTCACCTGCGAAATGCTACGAGGCCTTTACTATTATTATGTGTGCACAATTTTGTTATGTGTTGTATGTCTATATATACATATGTCCATATATCATATATATGATACATAAATTAACATATATAAGGAGTGCTCATAAAATAAAGCGCTCATAAAAACAAATTTTAAAAAGTGGATCCAAAGATCTTTAATTCACGTGATTTAAATGTTTCAATTTAAATTGGATAAAGAGATAAAAACAAATGTCTTTAAATTTAAGCTTACAAAGTTTTCTAGGTGTTCAAACATCTAACAAAATATTAACATCTACAAAATGTCTAATATGCCTTGGCTCTAGTACCTTTCCTTCAACATAAAAATGGTTTACACTGTTCAATACGTTTCTCTAACTTTTTGATAAATAAGTAAAGTAAATTTGATATGGGATTACTCATTCATGAGTACTTTAGTTAGATATCTGATTGATTTACTAAGATCTGTATTTTTTTTAGTAAACTCTGTATAAGATTGTAAAAATCAGTCATGTGTTAATGAGGCAAAAATTTCTTAAAACATAAGTTTACCCATAACATTGAGTTTATTAAGATTTATGTTTTCTAGAGCAAGCAATCATAAAAATTAAACAACTGATTAAATAAGAACTGTTATTTTAGAGCACTGTACTGCCATTTCTTTAAAAGCCAAACTTGATTAATGTAGAAACATAAATGTAATTGTTATGCTATTAATGTTTTCATATCTTACAGGTATGCAAGTCTGTAAGGTAGAAACCTTAAAAGAGCATTATATCAAGCTGGTGCTCTGAAGTTGTGTGGTAAAAAACATATTGTGGATTTATTTACCTGTTATCAATAAGATATGTAAATTTTTATGTTACTTTTTACATTGGGGAACAATTTAAATGTATTTTTAAGTTAATTAGAGCCTAATCTTTGTAAAGGTTAAAAACTTTCAGCATTTCTTTAATTCATGTTTTAAATGTGATATCATATGGTGTTAGCTAATGTTCATGTGACCTCAAACAATTTATGTAAACTTTGTCAAAAGATATTTAAAAATAAAGATCAGCTTTAGAATTAAAATACTTAAGATTTATAAAGAGCCCTGCCTTACCTGAGATAAGGCTGTGTGTCCCATCTTACTACATGTGAGAATGACTATGAAACATGTAGGTCAGATAATATTTCTTTAAAGTTATGTTAAAAAGTTTTTTTTTTTATTGTCAATATTCCTAGGATCTCAAACAGGGGATATAATGTATAACTCAGCCAAAAAATTCAGGGAAGATATTACACGAACTAAGTATTTTTACTTTTGTTAATTTTAGTTTGAAATTTTCTTATAAGTGATCTAAAGATTCCCTGTTAGTGTTTTACAAATGCGTTGCTATAAGAACACAACATGGGTTTATTCAAGATAATAAGTCATCAACTACAATACAGACAGAATAATACAGATCCCAGTTAATAAAAAGGTAATTATAAAGTTATAGACATTAAAGCCCAGTACTCTTAATATAAGGCTGTTAAAATTTATTTGCTGGATGTTTAAGATTAGGATTTAAAATTAATGTTAAATGAAAAGGGCCAAGAAAACCAATATTTTGCTCTTGCCCTCTGAGTCAGTCTGAATCCAGGGAACAGGGGACTTCTCTAAAGAGCTTTGCAACTCTGAGCCACATAACCTCCTGATCAGGGAGATTAATGAGACCACTGGAGAACAGAAAGCCAATCAGTGCATTTGTTACAAAGAGGAGAGTCATCATAGAAAGGAGACATCCATGATGCTTCTGAGGGAAGCCAAATGGTCAAGCAAGACCTGGACCCACCTAGCGCAAATGGCACTAGCAGAACTGAGAATCTCTTCTCAAGTTTCCCCCGAATTGACTCCCATAAAAGGTCAGCTGACTGTTAACAATAGATGGAAACAAAAGTCAGTTTGACTGCTTCATCTTAAACACTTAGCAAAGACAGTTAAGACCAAAATACAGCCACTCCTGGGCATATTAAATAATAATAATAATAATAATAATAATAATAATAATAAAATTTTAAGGCATGCACTTTATCTTATCCTCCCAAAACAAGTAAGACTGGAGGCTACAAAGAAGGATTCTCACACAGGAATGCCTAATACTTATAAAAAGAGACTATCAAGAAGAGCTGCCACAGGCAGAAGTTTTCAGTTTAAGACCTACAGATATTCCTAACCTACAAAGGTAGGCTTGGTGTTTGCTAGTACGATTATCCAGCCCTGAGTAACAGAATTAAAGGTTTCTCTATTAGACGCAGAGGTCATACTAGTAAAAGGATTTTACAAGATCAGATGACATTAAATTATTAAACTGTGTCTTATTGGGAGGGCCAACTGTAACACTTAAAGTTAAATATTAAGTTGACAGTCCTGATAACTGGGGATATTAAAGACTGGTGAGGGAATGTCTATACAGTGACATGTTCTAGCTGCTGCAACATTTATCCAGTACTCATGGTTTTTGTTTCACTCATAGAAGAACCCATTCACAGATGACTTTACAACCTGTTCTTCCCCAACCTGACTTCAAACCGAACTGACTTCTAAAAGGCAACTCATGTCTCTCAACTGACTTCTAATAGGCAACTCATGTCCCTCACGCCGAGCCCACTTACGTCACCCTGTCTCAGGACAGAAGAAGAAAAAATTAGTGATGCCACTCTTCTTACAACAATGGAGAGAAAGATAAATAGACTATCAATATAAGTAATTAAGAAGGGTAAAATCAGCGAGATCGGTTTTGGGTGAGTTCTAAAAATTTGGAGACTCTTACCTGAGGGATTAAAATTTCCTCAGTGCTCTTCCCATAATCTCTCAAAGATTTGAAAGGGACACAGAGAAAAGGGGGGAATTGTAGACCCAACCTGATCTTTTATTAAAATTGGGAGCCATCATGCCACAAAGCCATGAAAAGATAATTTTGGCTTTACCATTAATTACTTCAAATTCTGAACCTGCGTGGAATGCCTGCCCGCGCCTTGAACTCACACATGCCTGGCTCTCTGACCAGATAGCAGCCCTCTCTGAAACTTTAGTGACACATCATAAATATTTGCCTTCTCTGGCAAGACAACAACCCTCTCTGAGGCTCTAATGGTCCTCATGAATTCTCATGTAGGGACAGCAAAAAAATTGTAAACTACCTTTAGTGTGATGTTTATCAGAGTTCTGTTATCTGTAACCCCCCTTTTGTGTAACTTTCTGGGCTATAAAGCTGGGCTGTAGGAAAGCTGGGGTTGCTGTCTTGTTCCCTTCGTTTTGGGAGGGAGAGGCAGCATGGCCGGGGGAATAATAAGCTTAATTTTATTTGATTTTAATTTGAGTCAGTGGTCTTTTCTAGCGTCCTGCTCTAACAGGTAAACACTCCAAAAACATGGAGCTCTGCCGGCCTAAAGACTTCTTGAGAAACTTCCTCTGAGTTTGGGCACTTGAAATATATGTTGTTGCAAGGAGATTTAGCTTCCTTTCTAGTGACACCATAAAAGCTGCGTCTGCATCTACGTGACCTGGAGGACATGGTTTCTTGTATTCTAATGAACATGAGGCAGCAGTGCTGAATATTCTATTTGTAGGTAAACTGTGGCCACTTGGTGCTAAGTGTCTCCCCGTGTGAACTGTGAAGCCATTTGGTAATCCTCCACTTTTCGTGGTGTTTCTTGCTGCTGCACTGGTAGTTTGGTATTTGCTTCATGAAATACAATGAGTTCAACTGGGACCCAGTATTAGAGGGAGTTCTGTCACTTGTGGTGGGTCAGGGTCTGCAGGAGAATGCAACAACCAGGCTTCTATCTCACAAAGCTTGCCCCTTTGACCATAGAAATCTGACTCTGAACTTTGCCCGAAAACCTCTCCATATAACAAGAAGGGTCTGCTGGCTGCACCATATCAGTCACAAGCCATTTTGAAGGCAATGGAAAATCCTCCTGGCCACACCACAGCTGTATTATCACACACCTGCCCACCACTGCAAAAGGCCCACTACTCAGCAGGGTCCAAATTACTGGCATCTTTGTTCTACACAATTTTCATGAAATACCGTCAATCATGGCATTCTCTTGTACACTCATGACCAGGAAAAAGACATCCAAAGGTTCTCCAGTGCCACCTGGTTAAGGGAATTTAAAAAATTTTATTGTATTTATCTAGCCATTTTTCATGGATGAAGTTGGAGGCACTGTGGGTTTCAGTTCAGTAGTGAGACACTACCTGCTTTCTCAGGAAAGACCCCTCTTCAGAGCTCTCCTGGAATTTGGCCATCCTCACATCAGTAGTTACCAAGAAAGACCGATTCTGTCCTTGGTAAATCCAAACATGTGTGGCCACTGGGACTGTGACTGGGAATGCCTCTGGGTGCCTGGCATCCTGGATCCCAAGTTCAGAGAGTTCCATCACCAAGAAAATGATATAGGTCACTTCCTTCAGGAACTGAATGAGGTCACTGCCTTGGCAACCTCTTTGTCCAAACAGTTGCTTCCAAGTGTCCCAATAGATGGAGGCTGCCCCTACTTCCTGTGACACTTTCACAAGTAAGAATGGTATATCAAACATAGGCACCCGTGAACAGCTCTCCACACAGGCCTGGTTTGGTCCATCTTCTCTACATTAAGAAGAGATAGACTGCTTCAGACACACCCCTTCATCCTGACCTGTTTTTTTTTTTTTTTTTTTGTCATGAAAGATGACTTTTGCTCTCTCAGGTCCTTCATAGCTTTCTATATCTTCCCCAGGGTTCACTTCTGCATGGACCTTTGAGGTTCTCAGCAGGTGGAAGATCTCTTACATTTCTATATAAGACCAACTCTGTCCTTGCTTTTCTGTAAAGTTAGATTGAGGAAACAAAGTATGGTTAGGGTTAATAACATGTTTGATTTGGGTTAGGAATCATTCTGCTGCATGATGGGAACCTGCAATATTTATAAGTATATATAGAGGTGAAATATATGTATGAAAACACAAATCTAGGTAAGATTTGAAGCCCAAAAGGGCATTGGATCCTTGATTGGGATACTTCACTCGGAATTATGTTGTGCACATGTGTCTCAGATAAATCTATACATTATGGCATAGGACCTTGTACCTTGGATAATTGAATGTCGAAGAGAACATCCAGTCAAAAAAGGATAGTTGGTAGGATTAGGAAGATAGTTGGTAGGATTAGAAAAAAAGAGTGAGTATAGGATTTGGACAAAAAGTTCTTTAGCAATAGGGTTTCAGGTAGACAGAAAATGTAAATGTCAGCACATGTGAAGAGTCAGTCACAATGATGAACTGGGGAAAATATGTAGGAAAGCAGATATCATTAGAGACATTAGGAAATCAGGCAAATGATGAAGTGATTGATAGGATTAGACATTTTCAACAGGCTTGAGGTTGAATACATAATCTTAGGAAGAAACAAATATGTAGTCACCAATAGGATTGACATTTGAGAGCATTAGGCAACCTGGACATGGGTGATTTTCATAATCCATACTCACATTCCATTTAGGCTTTGGTACAATTGTAAGTGTGACTTTGCATTTTGTTGACAGAATATATATGTAGATCAGGTGACATGAGTCTTTCTTGCACCATTTCTGGGAGCAATATTTAGAAGAGATATAAATTAGTATTGGGGGCACAAATAGGTGTACCATGTGTGAATATATAATATAACTGATTCCAACTTTAGAAATTGGAATAAATTGATATCTGAAAATACACAGGAAATGTCATATTGACATACATACATTCATTCCAACCAGTTATACATCTAATGGTAATATTAGGGTTGTGGTTTATCATAAAGTGTGTGTGAGTTTTGCTTCAAAATTGATTATGGAAATCGAAAATAATGTGTTTGGAAAGAAGTCTCAATAAATAACCAGTCAAAAGCAAGGAGGAATACATGTGTACTGAAGCAGGAAGTGATTGAATGTGTTTCAAATGTCTTTAAATTTGTGAACTTGTGGATGAAATGTATATACTATGATGTACAAAAACTGAAGAAATAGTAATGTACCAGTGTTAAATAAAAATGAACGTCAAAATACACATCATGCCCCTTTGGAATCTACTTGCATTGATGTTAAATTGGGTCAGTTACAGTAGAAATATAAGGATTTGTTTGCACCATTGAGTGAAGTGAGTTTTCAGTACTAGAAAACAAATATGTATTTCAGGTGGATGAATATTTCTGAAAATAATCGTATGAAAATTTGATTATAAAACCACATACATGAGCATGAGTGAATTATTTAGGGAGTGTATAATAGGACACATATATTTTATATTTGGAAAAATCTAGACAATATATATATATATATATATCTCACAGAGAAACATTAGAAAGTAGCAATATATATGCCAATCAAAATTCATCGTGAAATATATATCATCCACCGATCCAAAAATATTAATTTTACTGAACATGGATTTATGTATAATGTTGTTCAACTAAAAATCTCACTCATAGTTTGAATTTTCAGTTCCAAAAGCGTTTAGGAGGGGTGATCTCTTCTCATACTTTGTTTCTGCTAAGTTAGCCACCTCACAAAAATGTACGTGTGATACCAGGTAGGATTTTTTATGTGCATATAAAAATACATGTGCTGAATTGGCTACAGAAAAAAGAGACAGAAATTCACATATGTGTTAACTTTAAAAACACATGGAGTACTATTTCAACAAACAATTGACAAGATTTATAACTCCTACACTATATCATGCAAAAGGCAAGACCAACTATACACCATGCCTCCTCTGAACTGCTTGTATTAATATTATGTTTGGGTTATTTGTCTCCATCATATTAGGATTAGTAGTCAGAGTCTATTAGGGTATGGGTTACTGACAGGGATTCAGTATTTCGAATGGAAAATTGGAAAATGAATCCAATGTGTATGTAAATATGTGCTACACAAAAATCTTCCCACTCTCATCCAGAACAATACCTTGACAACACCTTCACCCCATGTAAGACACAATTAGAGGAGAAGAGTTAGAAAATCCATGAATACATATCTGGAATGGAATGCGATCAGGAGTTCACAACCTTGGAAGTGTTAGAGGAGTTTCCAAAAGTAAGGGACAGGGTAAACACTTCAAAAACATGGAGGTCTGTTGTCCTAGAGACTTCTTGAGATACTGCCTGTGAGGTTGGGCACTTGAAATATATGTTGTTGTCACGTGCTTTAGCTTCCTTTCTAGTGAAACCATAAACCTGGGCATCTATGTGACCTGGAGGACATGGTTTCTTATTTTCCAATGAACATGAGACACCAGTGCTGAATTCTCCCTTTGAAGGTAAACTGTGGCCCCCTGGGGCTAAATGTCTCTAGTGTGGACTATGAAGCCATATGGTCATCCTCTATTTTCGTGGTGTTTCTTGGTGCTGCACTGGAAGTTTGGTATTTGCTTCATGAAATACAAGGAGTTCAACGGGGACACAGTGTGTGAGGGATTTCTGTCACATGTGGTGGGTCAGGGTCTGTAGGAGAATAAAAGAACCAGGCTTCTATTCCACATAGCTTGCCCTCTTGACCATAGCAACCTGATTCTGAACAATGTCCTGAATCCTCTCCATGTAACAAGATGCCTTTACATATAAGGGTCTGCTGGCTTCACCATGTCAGTCACAAGCCATTTGGAAGCCAATGGCATATCCACATGGTCCCACCACTGATGTTTTATCACACACATGCCCACCTTTGCTCTTGGCCCACTAATCAGCAGGATCCAACTTTCTGGCATCTCTGTTAAACACCATTTTCATAAAAACCAGTCAATCAAGGCACTGTCTGGTATACTCATTGTTGGGAAAAGTATAAACGGCAGCCATACCCCAGAAAAAAAAAACCAACATGGCGCCTAAGCACTTCTTCTTCCTACATTCTTCTTTTCTGCAGTGGTGCGAAATGTTCCCGCCCGTGTGAACTCTTCTGCTGGCGCCAATTTCAAACCTTGCTGGCCGGGAATCTTAGCCCCAATAAGAACTAATTCCTAGGCTCCGGAGCTGATATCTGAAAGAACTTGCCAATAAACGGATTGCCTGCCATTTATCTAAGCCCTCCAATCTCCTCCTTAGTTCTATATAAGCACACAGCTTTTTGCAATAAAATTGGAATTCTCCCGGTGAAGTGCCTTTGCGTGGGGAGTTCTTTCATTCTGGTGCCCCGTGTGAGGATATGGGTGAGCTCTTTCCAACAAGAGCCCCGTCCACTGCTCCACCGTGGCACTCTGCCCTGGTCTGCTCTTTTCAGACGCAGGCTTCCTGCACTCACCACTGATTTGTTGTATGTAAGCCTCCCCTGACCCCGGCTCGCCAACTCCCTTCGGGCTACCGCTGGCTTTGTGACCATGATCGTCTGTCACACTCTAGACACCTGGTAGGGGGGAGGGAATTCCTCCCACTAAGACCTTTACTGGTTGCAGTGGACCCTCTGGTGATCCGTTTCCCTTTGGGGTGTGAGGCTTCTGAGTTTACATGAGAGGCTCTGTGGTTTTTCCTCCTCTGCTGCTGCTGCCGCTGCTGGCTAGAGTTGCTGTTTCCTGCGGGCCTGCTGTGTCTGGCTGAAGCTGCCTCTCTGCTCGGGGAAAACTGAACTCCCATCCTGGAACTGCATTCTGCTGGAGCCGGAGTTCTGTTTTCATTACTTACTTCTTCTGCTGCGTTCGAAAACTTTCCTGATGTCAGGTTGCCCGTGGCTCCCAACCCATTGGGTCTCACAGATCGCACTTCACTGGTGACGATCAGGTAGTGCCCTCTGTATTTCCTCATGATGGCTGGTCATTTTGGGGATGCCCACCTGACCCCCATTCGCCCTGAGCGCTTCCCGGAGTCCGTTCCAGGCCGGGTTTTCTCTTTGTCTCTCTTGCTTACACTTATTCTCTCTCTCTCTCTCTCTCTCTCTCTCTCTCTCTCTTCCATCTCTCCCTGTGACTGTGGACACCTCTTTATCTGTACCTGAAACCTCACCTCTCTAAAGTTTAATAAAAAATCTGGCCACACTCTCCCTCACACCAGACATCAAGCCCAAACTTCTAATCAAATTCTGTACCCAAGATTGGCCTACATATCCACTGGATAATGGCAATCATTGGCCTCCAGAAGGCTCCTTAGATCCAAACCTCCTCTTGGACCTTTTCAATTACTGCCAGCATCTGAAAAAGTGGAGTGAGATTCCCTGTATTGAATGTTTTAGCCTTCTCGCACAGCACCCTGTCTCTGCTCCTCCTGCCCTCCCTCTCAGGTCCTTCTTGCTTGCAAACCCCTCTCTTCCCCTTGTTCTACTCCTGACTTCGCAGATTCTTCCTCATTCGACCCAGCAGATCAACTCCCACCTTATCCCCCAGCCCCAACTGACCCTTCTCTCCCGCAAAATCCTCCTCTTCCTCTGCCTGATTCCACGGATCCTCAACCTTCCATTTCATCCCCCTCCCTTCCCCACTCTTCTGCCTGCTCCACCTCCTCCTCTTCCACAGAGACATTCCCTTCCCCTCCCTCTCCTTCCTGTCCACCGCCTGCCTCTTTCAGTCCTCCTGTTATCAGGTCTAAGGGACTCCTTCCCACGCCCAAGACAATCGCACCCCTTCGTGAGGTAGCTGGTCCCAAGGGTGTCATCAGAGTCCACGTGCCCTTCTCCATGTCGGACATTACTCAGCTAGAGAGGAAGTTAGGCTCTTTCACCACTGACCCAACCACTTACATTCGGGAGTTTCAATGGGTACTGCAAGCATATAGCCTCACTCATCATGACATCTACATGCTCTTGGCCAATAAACTTCTCCCCAAGGAAAGGCAATGGTTCTGGGAGCTAGCCCAAGCCCATGCTGATGAAAATCATAGGACCAATCATAACCACCCACAGGCCCTCATGCTGTCCCAGAGCAGGATCCCCTATGGGCTTACAGTCTAGTGACCTTTTTACATCCTGCCTCTTGGCGGGACTGAAAAAGTCCACCCGCAAGGCTGTTAACTTTCAAAAGATGCAGGAGGTCATTCAAAGGAAGGAGGAAACACCTTCAGAATTCCTGGATAGACTAACCAAGTCCCTTCAGCAGTACACAAACCTCGACCCAGAAACCCCTGATGGCCGTCATGTCTTAATGACATATATTCTGGCCCAAAGCTACCCTTACATTAAAGCCAAGCTTAAAAAGTTTGAACAGGGCCCTGCTACTCCTCAGACCAAAATCCTCGCTGTCACTTTCAAGGTTTTTCATGGTAGAGAGGATGAAAGTGAATTCCGTAGGCAGAGGGCTGAAAATGCCAAATTCCAAATGTTGGCCCAGCTCATTCAGAGAAGGCCATCACCATGCCGTCCCAATATGACCCCCCCTGGAGCTTGCTTCAAATGAGGTAAGGAGGGACATTGGACCAGGAATTGTTCTTCGCCGAGGACACCCTACAACCCCTGCGCAAAATGCCATCAAAGTGGACACTGGGGGGCAGACTGCCCAACAACCCAGAAGGAAGGTTGGTCTGCTGCCCAGCAACCCCAGCCTCACCTGGGCTTGGCAGAGGAGGATTGATGGAGTCCTGGGCCTTCCCTCCAGACTATTACCATCAAGAATCAAGAGCCTAGGGTCACCTTCCTGGTGGATGGACGCTTCATTAACTTCCTCTTGGATACTGGTGCCGCTTTTTCGATTTTGAGGGAGTATTAGGGTCCTACCACACCCTCAAAAACTCCTATTGTCAGGGTAGGAGGTAAAAAGATTTTTCCTCAAAGCCCCCCCAATCATGTTATATGCAGCGATCCCTTTTGTCCTTCACTCACTCCTTTCTTGTTATGAGCCATTGCCCCATTCCCTTTCTGGGAAGGGACATACTCTCACTATTAAAAGTCACCATTCACTTATCAACCCACACCTCTCCTACCTCTCATTTCCTCATGATATTCCTAGGGGCAGATACACCTCCTTCATGCACTCTCCCACGACTATCTAAACCATTTAACCCTGAGGTTTGGGACACAATTACACCCTTTATGGCTAAATGCAGTTCTATTCATATTGTCTTACGGGACCCTTCAAGATATGTTAGTCAACCACAATATCCACTCACAACCACATTTCTCCTTGGATTAGAACCCATCATCCAGGATTTATTATGAAAGGGGTATCTTAGGCCTACACACTCTCCTTTCAACACACCCATTCTGGCAGTTAAGAAACCTAACGTGTCCTACAGGCTGGTTCAAGAACTTCGCCTTGTCAACTCCTCTGTGGACCCCATCCACCCGCTAGTGCCCAACCCTTACACCCTCCTCTCTCAGATCCATGCCACTACTACTCACTTCTCAGTCCTAGATTTAAAAGATGCATTCTTTTCTATTCCCCTGTTCTCAGAATCTCAGGATATCTTTGCTTTTTCATGGACTGACTCTCACACCCGCCATTCTCATCAGCTTACCTGGACTGTCCTCCCACAGGGATTCAGGGATAGCCCCCATCTCTTTGGCCAATTTCTTGCCCAGGACCTCACATCCTTTCACCTGACCTGTCCTGACTCTACTCTACTTCAATATGTCTATGACCTTCTTCTATGTAGTCTTTCTGGAACACTCTCAATCCCACACCGCTCAGCTTCATAAATTCCTAGAAGACAAGGGATATAGGGAGTCTCCCCACAAGGCCCAGGTTTCCCAGTCTTCGGTCACCTATCTTGGTTTTTGCCTTACACCCGGGAAAAAGGAAATAACACTGGATAGGAGGCAACTCCTCTGTGATCTTTCAGTGCCCTATACGAAAGCCAAAATACTATCATTCCTAGGATTAGCAGGTTATTTTAGGGCCTGGATCCCAAATTATTCTCTTCTCTCCAAACCCCTGTATGACCTAGCAAAGGGACCCCCTAGTGAATCTCTTGCCTCCTTTCCCATCTACCACTTCCGCAGGCTTCAGCAACTCCTCTTAAAGGCACCTGCCCTTCACCTTCCAGATCTTTCAAGAACATTTCATCTATATGTCCATGAAAAAGGGGGGCAAGCACTTGGGGTCTTAGGTCAAAACTATGGGCGTACATTTGCACCTGTGTCATATTTGTCCAAGCAACTAGACCCTACCATCCGTGGGTGGGCCCCTTGCTTAAGAGCTCTGGCTACTGGACAAATTTTACACAAAGAAGCCTCTAATCTGACTTTTGGGGCCCCTTGAACTATCCACTCCCCACATCACTTGAAGGATCTTTTAGCTTAAAAGGGCCTTCAAACTCTCCCTACATCCAGATTTCTGTCGCCCCTCACTTCCTTTCTGGAAAACCCTAATATTATTTTCCTCCCCTGCTCTGCACTGAACCCTGCCTCACTGCTCCCAATGACTCCCATGTCTCACATACCAACTCATAATTGCTTGGAAACCTTAGATGATTTCCTCCCCTGTCATTCTTCCATTTCTGAGAGACCACTCAGCAAGCCTGACCTTATCTGGTTTACTGACAGCAGTTCCTTTAGGGAGAACGGAACTCATTACTCTGGATACGCTGTATTTTCAGCCACTGAGATTATAGAGGCCAAAGTTTTGCCTTCAGGAACTACAGACAAGTAGGCTGAACTTATAGCATCCACTCGTGCCTGCCTTCTAGCACAAGGCAAATCCCTCACCCTCTAAACTGATTCAAAATATGTCTTCCATATCTTATTATCCCATGCTGATATTTGAAAGTAGCGAGGCCTACTTACCACCAAAGGTAATGCGATCACTAATTCAGCTTTTATAACCAATCTAATAGAGGCCACTTACCCACCCAGTTGGGAGTTGTCCATTGTAGGTCCCATCAGAAGGACGGCTTTCTTATCACTGAGGGCAATGCCAAAGCTGACCAGGCGGCACGAATGGCTGCTACCACTTTCAATTATGGCCTCCATGGGGGACATATAATGGCCACTTTAGACAGCTCATCTGAAGCCCCTACGTCTTTCAGTAAGAACAAGAATCTTTTCAAGTTCCTTCATACTCTATTCCTTTCCAATTCTCAGTCTTTGACCCTCTTTTTACAGAGTTTCTTTTCCCTCACCCCCTCTGACAAGCCATGCTACAGAATATAGCCTCTAATTGTCAGATCTGTCAGCGGACCAACCCTCATACTCCTTTAAGGCCCAAACCTTTCCCTTTCCACCAAGCCCGGGGACACATTCCCGCTGCTGACTGGCAGGTAGACTTCACCAACATGCCCACAGTATGGCGCACTAAATACCTCTTGTCTTTGTGGACACTTTCTCTGGTTGGGTTGAGGCATTTCCCACTTCCAATAAAAAGGCTTCCACTGTAGCTTCAATCTTACTGACAGACATCATCCCCAGGTTTGGTATGCCCACTTCCCTACAATATGACAATGGCCCTGAGTTTACTTCTAGGATCACACAAAAGGTCTCTCAAGCCCTCTCCTTCAAGTGGCATTTCAACTGTCCATATTTCCCCCAGGCTTCAGGGAAAGTGGAAAGGGTAAATCGTACTCTAAAGGAAGTCCTTACCAAATTGACAATGGAATTAAACATAGACTGTTTCAAACTCCTTCCCTTGGCTTTGCTTCGAATCAGAGCTCTCCCTAAGAAACCATCTTTACTGTCTCCTTTTGAGATAATGTATGGAAGACCTCTTATAACCCCTGGGTTGGTCATTTCACAAGGACCTCTCACCCGAGATTTGTCTTTGCCTCTCTTGCTCCATCTCCGCTCGGAACTCTGGAAATATCAGGACTGGCTTCTTCCGGACCCAGTCTCCTCTCCAAACACTCCTCCCTTAACACCTGTTAGTCTAGTCTATTATAATACCCCAGAGGAGAAAGGGACTCTTGCCGCAAAATGGGAAGGCCCCTATCCTGTCATTCTCTTTACCCTTTCCGCCGCCAAACTCTCCTTACCAGACAACTGTCTCACTCCCTGGATTCACATGTCTAGGTTGAAGCCACATCACCAGGAGGCCCCACCTGCTGAAGACAGGGCCACCCCAGAGGAACTCCAAGAATCACCTCCTGAACCTCCCCTTTACTCCTGCTCTCCACACCCATCTCACCCATTTTAGTTGTGGCTCACACGGTTTTCCTTGCAGCCCAATTCCTCTTAAAGAAGGCACAATGAGCTCTCCCAACACCCTAGTCTTCTCTAACTGCTTGTTTTTTGTGCTCTGCTTATTTTCTGTGCTCTGTCAGGACTGGTCTTTACCCTCCTCACCTACCATGCATTTATTCACATTTCGGGAAAGATACTCAGAACATGGCATGCAGAAGGTCTGTGCAGTGGATGCAACTACTTGCTTCATCCACAACTGCACCTCTATTTCCCTAAAATTGTCACCTTCAAGGACCTTCGTCCCTGGTAGCTGGAACTGGCCTTTCATTTGCTTCCTTTTTGATCAAACAAAAGACTATTGTCATTGGTGGCCTGAGATATATAATGGGTGCCCCTATTGGTCATGCATGTTCCATGATGAACGTGGTAGCTATTCTTACCACTCATTTGGTTACCCTGAAGGGTGGACTTCTAGTTACATAAAGTGGCATAAAGGCTCTTCATCCAGTAACAATGGATGGTATACTTTAGATAAACCTGACCCCAAGGCCAAACGATGGGGCTATGTTGAGTTTGCTGTCTATGCTCGGACAACCTCAGTCAGACCCACAGGGTGGATGACTATTGGCCTCACCCTGATTACGCAACCTAAGGCAACCATCCAGGTAGTCGAACACATTAAGGACTCAGAATCAAAACTTCGAGATCATATCCATAGCTCATCCAAAAAGGATTCAGAGCCTTCAACCCTCTCAGGTCCCCCTCCCACATGGCTCAATTTGCTACACCAAACTTTTTGATTATTAAACTCCACCCCTCTTTCTGTGCCTACTTCTCAGTGCTTTCTCTGTGCTTCACTTAGTCGTCCACTTCTAGCAGCAGTCCCATTAGCGGCAGGAAATATTCCAGCAAAACCCTACAATTTCTCTAAAAAGGACAACCCCTACATGTGACACGTATCCCACTGTGGGAAAGTTATTCCACCAATACATTATTTCCTTTCATCTGTTTCCACCTGCCAATAATGAATCCTTTACCCATTTGTTCCTTGAGCTACAGCACTCCATAGAGCCCTGTGTTTATGCAACCTGGACATTTCCTCTGGTGTAATGGTTCTTTAAGTACCTCAACCATCAATGTCTCTGGCGCCTGTTTCTTGGTTACTGTAGTTCCTCAGCTATCTTTGTATACTCCCACCGAATTCTGACAGTTGGCCCTACCTTCCCGCACCCGTAGGGTAGTCTTTCTGCCGGTTCTGGTAGGCCTCATTTTAACAACCTCAGTGACGGGTCTCAGACTCTCTGGTGGAGCTATAGGTCATGCTCTATGGGATCCAATGACCTTCAACAAAAACTGCAGGAAACACTCAATACCATGGCTGAGTCTCTGGGTTCCTTGCAGCGGCAGGTTACTTCATTGGCACAAGTGGCTTTACAGAACCAAAGGGCAATTGATCTTCTCACTGCAGAAAAAGGGGTTACATGCCTATTCCTCAGAGAGGAATTTTGCTATTATGTTAATGAATCTGGGCTAATAAAAAAATGTTGTTAAATTGCAGGAATTATCGACCCAATTGCTCAAACCTACCTCCTCCAATCCCATAACGGGGTTCTTCCAATCCTATCTTGCCATGTACTTACTACATATCTTGGGTCCCCTTATTTGGATGCTCCTTTTTTGTGCTCTCTTGCCCTGCATAATGAAGTGCCTTCAAACCCAACTGCATAAAATTCCTAATCAAACTTTCAACCAGCTTTTGCTTAGTCACTACCAGCCTCTGATGACCGATGAATCCCCAACATCTCCAAGAGAACAGTTCACTCAGTGATGAAGCTCACTACCAGGCACGATGGAATGCAACGGGTATTAGACAGCGGGAGACAACGAGCTCGGAGAACCTCTTAATCTGCCATCCTGGATTCATAGTCTTTACCACCTTCTAAGCTTTCTCATGGCCCTTGGCCTCTTCTATGTCAGTCCCCCCACATGGAACTTCTGCCAAAAATTGACAATTGCTTTAATTTTTATCTTCATTCTGTTTTTATTCGCTCTGATCTTCTTCAGGTGCTGGCGACACCATGTCCAGGCAACGCTTCCAGTATTTCCTTGAGTCTCTGTTACAGGACCAGTGGCTGATACCAACAATCTCTTCCATCCAGGACTGGTTCCATGCCATCGACATCTTTGGCTTCAGGGAACATTCATTGACTTCACCCCTATGAAAATAGCTGTCTATAGCCACTGGGTTTTATTTCTGGCTGCCCTGATATCCCCATACCTGCCCCCTGAGCATTCCTCCACTTCTCTTTCTAGGCCACACACCAGCCCCACACAGCAGGAAGCAGCCAGATCTGACAAACGACGCCCCACTTCCTAAGAAAACAAAAAGGGTGGAATGTTGGGACAGGAATAAATGGCAGCCATACGGCAGAGAAAAACCCCAACATGGCGCCTAAGGACTTCTTCTTCCTACCTTCTTCATTTCTGCAGTGGTGCAAAAAGTTCCCGCCCTTGTGAACTCTCCCGCCAGCGCCAATTTCAAATCTCGCTTGTGGGGAACCTTAGCCCCAATTTGAACTAATTCCTGGGCTCTGGAGCTGATATTTGAAAGAACTTGTCAATAAACGGGTTGCTGCCATTTATCTAAGCCATACCATCTCCCCCTTAGTTCTATATAAGCACACAGCTTTTAGCAATAAAATTGGAATTCTCCCGGTGAAGTGTCATTGCGTGGGGAATTATTTCACTCATGTTCAGCAACAGGATATCCAAAGGTTCTCCAGTGCCACCTGGTAATGGGAATTTCAGAAATTTGATAGTATTTATTTAGCCATTTTTGAAGGATGAAGTTGGAGTCACTGTGCGTTTCAATTAATGCAGGAACCATTATGTGGTGAGGAAGCTCATTTAAATGAAATCTCTGGAGAAATCTCACAGGCAAGGCTTCCCAAAAAGTGGCCAAAAGGTCACATGAAGCCAGGATCATTGAGGTCTACAATATGAGTTCCATTTGTGTTTAGACTCTCAATTATGGCTGCCAAGTCTTTCAAAATAAAATCATGTGATATCCTGGCTGAGATTCTCACTGCACTGTGGAAAGACACCCTGGCCCTCGATCTCAGTTTTCAAGGGCGCATCTCATGCGTGGCCTCCTAAAATCCCAACACATTTCATGGCAATACTTCTTTGAGGTAAATTCCAGAACTCAGTCTCTAAGAGGAATCATGCCAGAATTCAAGCCCAGGTGGATCCAGTTATCTCTTCCAACCGCCAAACAAATGACCACAATTAAAACCAAACACTCACACATGGCCCTCATCTTCTTCCATATAGACACTTATCATAACCTCTGGCTGGAGTTTTTCATGAGGGGTGCAGCCCAAGACAGTGTCAAAAATAAGCTCCCTTGCCCCTCATTTGCCTAAAGTCAAGGTGGCCTGGACACCCATCCGGTAAACCAGGAGTGATCAGATAGGCCAGCTGTTAATACTGCTCTGCATCTCCAATTTGAGGCCTACTGACTGTCAGGTATAGATTCTTTATATGATTTGGAGCCATGAGAAAACCCAAAAACCTATGGGTTAGCCTCTGCAGGGCTGTGCATAACTCATTTGAACCAAAGGATCCGTATTCTCACTTGATGGTGGTCAGGAACCTTACAAATGAATGTGAGAGACTTCATTCACAATAATTGCTCTTTTGGCCATTTTGGTTTTGGATGCACACATGGGATCTCTCTTTACATCCATCAGGTGCTGAGAATCTAAGCCACAACCTCACACAGGGTCAAGAGGCTGATTCAGACACATCCCTTTCCAAAGCAATTAAGCAAAGAGCCACAGGTGATGCCCATTCATTTCCATTTGAAAACTGTTTTCTTCAGGCTTCACAAAGGGGTTGCCTGAGGCAAAGACCTTCCTGACATTCAGGGAAACAGAACAATTGATAAGCAAAAGGCCGAAAGCATGGTTTCTCCACTGAGACTTTCTTGGTCACACTGATATCTGAGTTTTCTGAGATGCTCGCCATTCCCTTCAGCTATCCAGGACATGGCAATGTCACAGAGCTTGGAGGTGGTACATATTTTGGACACAAAACCATGAGACTATTCTGGAGAGTGGTGAGAATTCTGGAAGAAACAGGAACTTAGGAAGGTAGCAGGTGTTGCCCATGGATAAGGCAAGCTGCAGTCCATTCATAAATTGGGCAGGATGAATGCCGGGAATCTTTCTACTATACAGGACATATCAATTGTTGCATTCTATTTTCTAATGTCTACAACCACGGACACAGTGGGATACACAGAAATAGAAACACTTGCCTTGTCCAACGACTTACTAGAAGAAGACCACTCCAAATCAAACAAACCGTCTTTCCTACCTATTATCAGATCATGAGACAAAACCACAAAATCACACCCACCCCACAAAGACACCTCCTTCCCCCATGTAACTCTGTGACTATCCGGAGTTTCCTCTGAGTGGTGGGCCATACTATGTTCCCCCAAAATGGCCTGTCCTATCTCAGATCTGGTCTCCTTGGCCAACTCTGTGAAGTTGTCAGGAGCCTGCGGTGAACCACTACCTACTTTCTCAGGAAAGGCCCCTATTCAGAGCTCTCCTGGTATTTGGCCATCCTCACATATGTAGGTACCAAGAAAGACTGACACTCTCCTTGGTAAATTCAAACAAGTGAGCCTACTGGGTCTGGGAATGGACTGGCTCCGGGTGCCTGGCTTCCTGGATCCCAAGTTAAGAGAGTTCCATCACCAAGGAAGTGAGGTAGATCACTTCTTCAGGAACTGAATGAGGTCATTGCCTTGACAACCACTTTGTCCTAACAGTTGCTTTCAAGAGTCCCATGAGATGGAGGCTGCCCCTACTTCCTGTGACACTTTCACAAGTTAGAATGGTATATAAACCATGGGCACCGGGAACAGCTCTCCACCTAGGACTGTTTTGGTCCATCTTCTCTACATTAAGAAGAGAGAGGCTGATTCATACACATCCATTCATGCTGACAAGGTTGTTTCCCATTGAAGATGACTTTTCTCTCTCAGGTCTTTCGTAGCTGCCTACATCTTCTCAAGGGATCATTTCTGCATGGACCTTTGATGTTCTCAACAGGTGGAACATGCCCTACATTCCTGTATTTTAAGAGCAACCCTGTCCCTGCTGTTCTGTAAAGTTCGATTGAGAGAAACGTGCATGGTTTGGGTTAGTAACATGTTCAATTTGGGGTTAGGAATCCTTCTGCATGACGAATAATGGTATTGGGAAACTATGATACTTACAAGAATATATAGGTGAAATATAAGTATAAAAACAGAAATCTAGGGAAGATATGAAGTCCAGAAGGGCATTGGGCCCTTAATTGGCACACTTAGCTTTGAATTATTTTCTGCAAAAATGTCTCAGATAAATCTATATACAATGGCATAGGAGCTTGTACCATGGATGATTGAATGTCGAATAGAAAACCCACTCAAAAAGGGATTGTCGGTAGGATTAGAAAGATAGTCAGTAGGTTTACAAAGAAGAGTGAGAATAGGATTTAGACCAAAAGTTCTTAAGCAATAGGGTTTCAGGTAGACAGTGAATGTAAATGTCAGCACAAGTGAAGAGTCAGTCACAATGATGAACAGGGGAAAATATGTAGGAAAATAGATATAAATAGAGACATTACTAAATCAGGCAAAGTATAAAGTGAGTGATAGGATTAGACATTTTCAACAGGCTTGAGGTTGAATATATAATCTTAGAAAGAAACAAAAATGTAGTCACCAATAAGATTGACATTTGAGAGCATTAGGCCACCTGGACATGGAAGGTTTTAGTAATCCATGCTCACTTTCCATTTAGGCTCTGGTACAACCTTAAGGGTGACCTTTGATTTTTTTGTCCAGAATATTACTGTGAATAAATGTATATATAGATCAGGTGACATGAGTAATTCTTCCACCATTTTTTGAGGAATATTTTGAAAACGTATAAATTAGTATTGAGGGTAAAAATAGGTGTACCCTGTGTCTATGAATATAGAGATAATGCATGAATAGACCATACAGTTAATAAATAATATAACTGGTTCCACTTTAAATAATGTATTGAATTGATATCTGAAAATACATAAGAAATCATATATTGATATATAATCATTCATAACAACTAGTTATACGTCTAATTGTAATCCTAGGGTTATGGTTTATCATGAAGAGTGAGTGAGTTTTGCTTCAAAAGTGATTATGGAAATCAAAAATAATGTGTTTGGAAAGAAGTCTCATGAAAAGACCAGTTTGAAACATGGCGGAACACGTGTTTTCTGAAGCAGAAAGTGATTGAAAGTGAAATAAATGCCTATAAATTTGTGAACTTGTGGATGAAATATATATCCAATAATGTGCATAAACTGAAGAAATAGTAATGTACTAGTTTTCAATAAAAATGAACTTCAAAATACTTATCATGTCCCATAGGAATCTACTTGCATTGATGTGAAAATGGATCAGTTACTGTAGAAATATTAGGATTTATATGCACCATTCACTGAAGTTAGTTTTCAATACTAGGAAAAAAATACGTATATCAGGTGAATGAATATTTCTGAGAATAATCTTGTGAAAAGTTGATTATAAATCCACATACATAATCATGAATGAATTTAGGGAGTGTATAATAAGACACATATATTAAATATTTTGAAATATCTGGAGAGAATATATATATATATATATATATATATATATATATATATATATCCACACACAGATTTTAAAAATTAGCAATATATATGCCAATCGAATTACACCGTGAAATATGAATCATCCACAGATCCAAAAATATTCATTTTACTGGATATGGATTTATGTATAACTTTTTTCAACTAGGAAGCTCACCCATAGGTTGAATTTTCAGGTCAAACAGCGTTTAAGAGGAGTGATCTCTTCTCACACTTTGTATCTGCCAAGTCATGTAACTCACAAGAATGTACGTGTGATACCAGGTAGGATTCTATATGTGCATATAAAAATACATGTGCTGAATAGAATACAGAGAAAGGGAGACAGGAATTCACATATTTGTTAACTTTAAAAGCACATGGAAAACTATTTCAACAAAAAATTGACTAGATTTATAACTCCTACCCTATATAATGCAAAAGGCAAGTCCAAGTATACAACATGCCTCCTCTGAACTGCTTGTATTTCTATTCTGTTTCCGTAATTTTTCTCCATTATATTAGGATTAGTATTCAGAATCTAGCAGGGCATGTGTTAGTGTCAGGATTCAGTATTTCAAATGTAAAATAGAAAAATGAATCCAATGTGTATGCAAATATGTGCTAAACAAAATCTTCCCACTCTCATCCAGAACAATTCCTTGACATTTTTTTCGCCCAAAGTAAGACACAATTAGAGGAGAAGAGTAATAAAATCTGTGAATAATATGCTCAGGAGTTTACAACCTTGGAAGTGGTAGAGGAGTTTCCCTAGTATGGGACAGGGTAAACACTCCATAAACATGGAGCTCTGCTGGCCTAAATACTTCTTGAGAAACTGCCTCTGAGTTTGGGCACTTGAAATATATGTTGTTGTCAGGAGCTTTAGCTTCTTTTTAGTGAGACTATCAAAGCTGTGTCTGCATCTATGTGACCTGGAGGACATGGTTTCTTATTTTCCAATGAACATGAGGCAGCAGTGCTGAATTCTCTCTTTGTAAGTAAACTGTGGCCACTGGGGGCTAAGGGTATTCCCATGTGGACTGGGAAGCCATTTGGTCATCCTCCACTTTTCGTGGTGTTTCTTGCTGCTGCACTGGGACTTTGGCATTTGCTTCATGAAATAAAAGAAGTTCAACTGGGACACAGTTCTGGAGGCAATTCTTTCATGTGTGGTTGGTCAGGGTCTGCAGGAGAATGCACCAACCAGGCTTCTATCCCACATAGCTTGGCCCCATGTCCATAGTAACCTGATTCTAAACATTGCCCGGAAACATCTCCATATATCCAGAAGCCTTTACATGGAAGGGTTTGCTGGCTGCACCATGTAAGTCACAAGCCATTTGGGATCCAATGGCAGATCCACATGGCCCCACCACAAATTTTTTATCACACACCTGCCTACCACTGCTCTAGGCCCACTACTCAGCAGGTTCCAACATACTGGCATCTCTGTTCTACACCATTTTCATGAAACCCACTCAATCAAGGCACTGTCTTGCATATTTACGATCAGCAACAGGACATCCAAAGTTTCTCCAGTGCCACCTGGTCATGGGAATTTCAAAAATTTCATGGTATTTATCTAGGCATTTTTCAAGGATGACGTTGCAGGCACTGTGGGTTTCAATTCATTCAGGAACCTTTAAATGGTGAGGAAGCTCATTTCAATGAATGCTCTGTAGAACTCTCACAGGCAAGGCTTCCCAAAGAGTGGCCAAAATGTCACATGAAGCCAGGCCTATTGAGGTCTACAATGTGACGTCCATGGGTGTTGTGACTCTCAACAATGGCTGGCATGTCTTTCAGAATTAAATCATGTGATCTTCTGGCTGAGATACCCAGGGCTCTGTGGAAAGCCACCCTGGGCCTAGATCTCAGTTTCCAAGGGTGATTCTCATGGGTGGACTCCTAAAATCCCAACAAAATTCATGGCAATACTTCTCTGAATTCAGTCTCTAAGGGGAATCACACCAGAGTTCAAGCCCAGGTGGTCCCAGTCATGTCTTCCAACCGGACACAAATGACCAAAATTAAAACCAAAACCCTCCCATATGGCCCTCATCTTCTTCCATATAGACACTAATCACAACCTCTGGCTGAAGGTTTCCATGAGTGGCGGAGTCCAAGAGAGTGTCCAAAATAACTCCCTTGCCCCTCATTGGCGTAAATTCAGGGTGGTCTGGACACCCTTCATGTGAAAAAGGAGTGATCAAATATGCTAGACGTTAATACTTCTATGCTTCTCCAATTTGTGGAAAACTGAGTGTCAGGTATATATTTTTATGTGATTTGCTGTCATGAGAAAACACAAGCTCCTCTGCAGGTCTTTGAAGAACCCATTTGACCCAAAGGATCAGTATTCTCACTTCTTGGAGTTCAAGAACTTTAAAGAGGAAGGCGACAGACTTCATCCACAAGGACTGCTTTTTGGCCATTTTGGTTTTGGATGCACACATGGGATCTTTCTTTACATCCACCACGTGCTGAGTATCTAAGCCACAACCTCACACAGGGCCAAGAGGCTGATTCAGACACATCCCTTTTCAAAGCAATTAAGCAAAGAGCCACAGGTGATCCATATTCATTTCCATTTGAAAACTGTTTTCTTCAGGCTTCACAAAGGGGTGGCATGAGGCAAAGACCTTCCTGACATTCAGGGCAACAGAACATTAGGTTAGCAAACTGCCCAAAGCAGTGTTTCTCCACTGAGACTTTCCTGGTCACACTGATATCTGAATTTTCTGAGACGCTCGCCATTCCCTTCAGCTATCCAGTACATGGCCATGTCACAGAGCTTGGAGGTGGTACATAACTTGGTCACAAAATCATGAGCCTATTCTGGAGAGTGGCCAGAATTCAGGAAGAAAACAGGAACTTAGGAAGATAGCAGGTGTTACCCATCCATAAGGCAAGCCGCATTCCTTTCATACATTGGGCAGAAAGAATTCTGGTAAGCTTTCTACTAGCCTGGACACATCCTTTGATGCATTCTCTTTTCTAATGTCTACAACCATGGACACAGTGGGATACACAGACATAAAAACACTCGCCTTGTCAAATCACTTGTTAGAAATCGTCCACTCCAAACCAAACAAACTGCCTTTCCTACCTATTCTCAGAACATGAGACAAAATCACAAACACACACTCACACCCACAAATTCACCTCCTTTCCCAAAGTAGGTCTCTGACTATCGGGTGTGACCTCTGACTGGTGGGCCATACTATGTTCCCATCAAATGGCCTGTTCTGTCTCAGATCTGGTTTCCTTGGCCAACTCTGTGAAGTTGTCAGGAGACAACGGTGAGCCACTTCCTGCTTACTCAGGAAAGGCCACTCTTCAGAGCTTTCCTGGCATTTGGCCATCCTCACATCAGTAGATACCAAGAAAGACTGACTCTGTCTTTGGTAAATCAAAAGAAGTGAGACCACTGGGACTGGGCCTGGGACTAGATTTGTGTGCCTGGATGCCTGGATCCCACGTTCAGAGAGTTCCATCACCAAGAATGTGAGGTGAGGTCACTTCCTTCAGGAACTGAATGAGGTCAATGCCTTGGCAAGCACGTTGTCCTAACATTTGCTTCCAAAGGTCCCATGAAATGGAGGCTGTCCCTAATTCCTTTGACACTTTCACAAGTTAGAATGGTATATCAAACATTGGTAACCGGGAACAGCTCTCCACAGAGGCCTCGTTTGGTCCTTCTTCTCTACATAAAGAAGAGAGAGGCTGATTCAGACACATCCCTTCATGCTGACCAGGTTGTTTGCAATGAAAGATGACTTTTGCTCTCTCAGTTCCTTCATAGGTGCCTACAACTTCTCTAGGGATCATTTGCGCATAGACCTTTGAGTTTCTCAGCAGTTGGAAGATCCCCTAAATTCCTGTATTTTAAGACCAACTCTGTCCTTGCTCTTCTCTAAAGTTAGATTGAGGGAACAGTGTATGGTTACGGTTAATAACAGGTTTGATTTGGAATAGAAATCATTCTGCTGGATGAATAATGGTATTGGGAACCTGCGATATTTTCAAGAATATATAGGTAAAATATATGAATCTGAAAACAAAAATCTAGGTAAGATTTGAAGCCCAGAAGGGCATTGGGCCCTTGATTGGGTATTAAGCATAGGACCTTGTAACTTGGATGATTGATTTTCAAAGAGAACTTCCAGTCAAAATGGATAGTCAGTAGTATTAGGAAGATAGTCGGTATGTTTATAAAGGAGAGTGAGTATAGGATTTGGACCAAAAGTTCTTTAGCTATAGGGTTTCGGGTATTGAGTGAATGTAAATGTCAGCACATGTGAAGAATTAATCACAATGATGAACTGGGGAAAATATGTAGGAATGCAGATATCAATAGAGACTTTAGGAAATCTGGCAAAGTATAGTTGGTAGTGAAATGTTAATAAAATAGATTCTTGTCACTTCCTGTTTTTCTGTATGCTTAATAAAACACTGTTGAAATCTTGAGAAGTGATTTCTAATCTTTTTCCCAGAATGTGCTGTCCCCAACTGCCAAACTTCAGAATGTACTCCCTCACCCAGTTGCACGCAAACTGCTCACCCGCCCAGGCCCATCAATAAACTTTCCTCCCTGCCCTCTTCAAGGAAAGTATATAAGCTCTGCTTAAGCTGTTCTCAGGGTTCTCTGCTCTATTCAAATGAGCTCTGAGCCCCAGCATGCTGGACCCCCAATAAACCCTTTGTTTTTGCATGAGAGAGTCTCTTGGTGGTCTCTTCCCCCAATGCTCTTCCGATATTTATATATGGAGGTTCCACCGAAATCCAGCAGTGGTGAACGAGAGACCCCAATGGGCTACTCTCAGGGTAAGTAAGGCACCTCTTTCTGGTTTCAGGTTTCAGGTTAGGGCTTGGCAAAATGGCTGTCGATGAAGTGTGTGAGCTCTCTTTGATGGTGGCTGGCAGACGTGTCACAGAGCCACAAGCCAAGTCCCTGGGGGACGCCACAGAGGACTCCGGAATCGAGGAATAATAGTCTCCTCGACTCAGTGATACTTTGTTTCAGATTCGGTATTGCCAGCCCATCGGGTTTTGCCACCTGCTCAGTCTTGGTCTCAGTGTTGGACGTCCATTGCCTGTCTTTATTGTTTTCTCTTGTCTGTGTCCTGTGTCGTTGCTTTTACTGTTTGTGTATCTTTCATTATGGGACAGATCACTTCAATGCCTCTGTCCCTGACCCTTGATCTATGGACCAAAGTCCGCTTAAGGGCTCAGAATGTTTCTTTTTCAGTAAAACGCTGGACCTGGCAGACTCTGTGTGCCACAGAATGGCCCACCTTTGGATTCTGATGGCCCCTAGAAGGATCTTTCTACTTCCCACTAATTTAAAAAGACAGAGATATTGTCTTACAGCCAGGGCCACATAGCCATACTGATAAACAGGAATATACCTTAACTTGGCAGGACCTCTGCAAATCTCCTCCTCCGTGGGTGAAGCCTTTCCTTGCTGTGTCCCCGTTCCTACTCCTTCCCCCACGATCTCTCAACCCCTCTGCTCCTCCTCCTCCTCCACCCTCTGTTCTCCCTGAGTCACAAGATTTGACTCTACTGGACTCTCGTTCCCCTCCTTATCTTCTACCCTTGTCCCACAACCCCCAACACCCTCTAAGTGATTCTCCAGCTGCTGACTCAGCCTCTCCGCAATTGGAGGAAGCTAAGCCAGCCCAGGGCCCTCCAGATAACTCCCCTGCGTCACACACAGCCCCTCCTCCCCTGGAGGAAGCTGGAGTTGCTAAAGGAACTCGCTGGTGGCCAATGATTGAAAACCCTGGAACTCCCGTGTTGCTTCCCTCCATCCCTAAGGACCAATGATTGACGATGGCCATAGGGAAAAAATGCAAGCCTACCAGTATTGGCCTTCTCCTCTTCAGACCTATATAAATGGAAAAATAACAATCCTCCTTTTACCGAGGACCCAACCTGGCTCTCAGGTCTGGTGAAGTCATTGATGTTTTCACACCAACCTACTTGAGATGACTGCCAACAACTCCTAGGGACTCTCTTCATGACAGAGGAACAAAAGAGAATCCTCCTGGATGCTAGAAAAAAGTATCCTCGGACCAAATGCGTGACCGACAAAACTTCCCAATATATTCAAAGCCGGCTTTCTCTTGAAACGACCCAACTGGGACCCCAACACCTTTGAAGGTAGGGAGCATCTGTCCACTTATCGCCGGGCTCTAATAGTGGGTATCTTAGTGGCCGCTAGGTGACCAACTAATTTGGCCAAGGTAAGAGAGATTATTTAAGGGCCTGATGAATCTCCCTCTATGTTCCTAGAGATAATTATGTAGGTATATAAGAGACATACTCCTTTCGATCCTCAGGCAGAGGATCAAAAGGCATCTGTCACAATGGCCTTTATTGGGAAAGCTGCCCTGGATATTAAAAGAAAGTTACAATGCTTAGATGGATTACAAGATATGACTTTGAGGGATTTAGTCAGAGAACCCGAGAAGGTATACTTTAAGAAAGAAACTGAGGAAGAGAAGGGACCTGAGTGAGGATAAAAGAAACAAAAGACAGACTAAGGCATTGACTAAGGTCCTGGTCACAACAACAAATAGGCCAGAAACTAAGAAACAGAGAGACAGGAAGGGATACCTGGGCACACACTAGAGGCCACCCCTGGCCTCAGATCAATGTGCCTACTCTAAAGAAAAAGGACACTGGGCCAAAGAGTGCCCTAGAAAGAGACAGCCATGCCAGCCAGATATTCTGACTCTGGAGTAATACTAAGAAAGTCCGGGCTCAGATCCTCTCCCTGACCTCAAGTTAACTTTTGAAGTGGAGGGGAACACAATAAACTTTGAAGTAGATGCAGGGGGAATATACTCAGCCCGTAAGGCCCATTGGGCCCTCTACCGAATAAAAGGTCTCTAATTCAAGAGTCTAACAGAAGTAAATATCGGGCTTTGACAACTAAGAGGACCATGGACCAGGGAAAAGGAAAAATCCATCACTCCTTCCTAGTAATCCCTGGCCACATTGATAGGCAGAGTTCTGCTCACCAAGCTCTGGGCCAAAATAACTTTTAACCCTGAAGGCCCCCAAGTGGAATTTTTTAATCCTTCAGTAACTACTCCTATAATCATGGCTCTAACTATGTCAGTAGCAAATGTTCATCAACTCACTCACCTTTGTTCAAAGAAACTGCATTCATTCGTGAAGGATCAAGAACACAGTTTTCCACTAACCTACTCACAGCAAAAGGAAATAACTGAATGGGTAACAAAAGCCTGTCAGGTCCATTAATTGGTTAAAGCTTACACTTCCAAGCTTCCTGCAGGAAAGCACCTATGAGGAACCAGACGAGGACATTTCTGGGAAGTGGACTTTACTGAAATTAAGCCAGTAAGGTATGGACTTAAATAACTCCTAGTCTTTGAACATACATTTTCAGGATGTATTGAAGCCTTCCCCACACACACAAAAAAAAAAGAAATAAAAAAGAAGAAAAAAGAAACATTGCAAATGGTTGTAAAGAAGATCCTGGAAGATATTTATTCTCCCCTTGACGACCAGTAGTCTTAACCCTCATCAGCCCCTTAAGCTGCGATGGCTGATCACAAATCCTACTGGACACGAAGTATGGCCTATCTCGAATACAGCCAGCTTACGAACCTGGTGGCCATCTCTCCACCCAGTCATTTGTCAGCTGGCTATAGGTCTTTCCTATTGGGATATCCCTGATTAACAGGATCCCACTAAAATTCCATTAAATCCTTTCCGTACCATAGATAATGGAAACAAACATTATAGATGTAGGGACACGTGAGCCAGATGCAGGTTGGCTAGCCTAGATTACTATGTTTGCCCGGCAGACTATCAAAGCCAAAAACAGTCACGGCTGTGGGGGGGGAGAGCAGACTTCTATTGTAAGTCATGGGGATGTGAGCATACAGGGACTGTCAGATGGAACCCAAACTCCTCATCAAATTCTGTACACAGCATTGGCCATATTACGAATTAGATAACCAAAACCGATGGCCCCCAGAGGGGTCTTTAGATCCTCAAATTCTGTGTGACCTTTTTAACTTCTGCAAGTGCTCAAAAGGGTAAAAGGAGATTCCGCTATGTGGAGGCCTTCTCTCTCCTTTGCTCACATCCTGAACTATGCTTCTCCAATAGATGCTCACCCTCAGCCTTGTGCTCTAGACTCTCTGCTGTCACTCCCACCTCAGCAACTTGATTTCTCCCCTCCAATATCTAGATCAAAAACCCAAATCTCGACTGGTTCTCAGACCATTGCTCCCTTGCTGAGGTTGCAGGTACTGAGGTACCACTCCATTCACTCACTCCTCTCCTCTCCTGTCAGTGCCCGCACCGGGTCCCACCCAGTCCTCTTACCACCTAATGCAAAGCTCAAACCCGCTGAGAAGAATCCTCAGACCCTAATACAAGATGTAATGAAAATGGCCTTTAATGTTGCTTTGTCATCACTAAAAACAGGTTACTAAGAATTTAAAGTCCCTCACAGGCTTTTTGGAATCTCACTCCCGTCTCCCCCTCTGTTCTATCTGTTCTACTGCTCAAGTTTTTGTTGCTATTAAGATCCCAAAGCCCTCTCCCAATATTCTTTTACATCTCTCCTTCCTCATTCTCAGATCCACAGAGCTGCTCTTATTCCTGCCTTCCAAATTTTCCCCCTCTGTACCAGGCCCACAGAAAAGTCTTAACTGACCTTCTCCAGAAGTCTTCACCATGGCTGATTTAGGACTTTCAGCAAAAGAGTCCCTATAAAAGAGTTCACTGTAGATAAACTTCCTATTTTTGTGTTGCCCTGGTCTCCTTGGCAACTGGCTAAAAAATTCAGCACTCCTGATCTAGACACACCCTTACTAGTTTTTCACAAAATATTTGGAAAAAAGTCCTCTGGCCTTGAGCTGGGGCTTCACAGAGATGGCTACATTTCTAAGATAAAGAAGTTACAAACTGGGCTGTATGGAAACAGCTGGAAGGGGGAAAAAAAGAAAGGGAAGACACCTCCACCCAGGTGTCCTTGAAAAGTTAACTTGCCCAAACTGAGGAAAAAACAGAAACAAAAACTGCTTTTTGTGAACTTCTGCAGACTGTGAACTTCTGAGCCCCTTCCCTTACGTGTTGGGTACAAAATTCTGAAACTACGTAACTTGGGTTTCAGGGGATTAATTGATTACAACAGAAGCAATGCCCTCTGAATCTGGTTGAAACCAAAAAAGACTGTTTCCGTGTCTTTGGTGCTATCTTAGGTGCCTTGCCTTGTCCGTCCCTACAACAGTATAATTCTATATACTTAAACATTGTTTATGTTTTCATGAAATGGTCAACAGATGTGATTAATTGTGAAATGGTGCAGATGTTTCCCAGAGTGCTCTATCATGACGCAGGTTCATCTGAAGATCAAAGAGGGGGACATACAACCCGGTTCCACTGGGAACATATGTCCCTCACCTTAGCCATTCTATTACGAATAGGAGTTGCTGCAGGGTTGGGCACAAGAACCACTGCTCTGGTCCATGGGACACAACAAGTGACCCAATTAGAAGCAGCAATAGATCAAAACTTAAAGATTTTAGAAACCTCCATCACAGCTTTGCAGGAATCTTTAACCTCTCTCTCTGAAGTTGTTTTACAGAACAGTCGAGGGTTGGACCTCCTTTTCATGACAGAGGGGGGCCTTTGTGCTTCTTTGAGGGAAGAATGTTGTTTTTATGTCGACAATACTGGAGTTGTAAAAAAATCTATGAGTAAATTAAAAAGATGCCTTGAAGAGCAACAACGAGAGAGAGAGGCACAAAAAGGGTAGTTTGAGTCTTTTTTTACACAGTCCCCCTGGTTAATTACGTTTTTATCAACCCTGGCCGGTCCAATAATAATCCTCATAGTATTACTAACTATAAAACCCTGTTTCCTCAACCATGTAATTTCTTTTCTCCAAGCTCAAATTGGACAAATTAAAATTATGGTAATACCCCACTAGCAGACATAGAATGTGACACCCCACAAAGATCACTTTTATGATTAAAAGTAGCCAGAAAAAGAAGTGGGGAATGAAAGGTTAATAAAATATGTACTTGTCACTTCCTGTTTTTCTGTACACTTAATGAAACACTGTTGAAATCTTGAGAACTCTTTGCTAATCTTGTTTCCAGAATGTGCTGTCCCCAATTGCCAAACTGCAGAATCTACTCCCTCACCCGGTTGAATAGAAACCTGAACTGTACTTGGATCATTGAATGTAGAAGAGAACATCCATTCAAAAAGTTATAGTCAGTTGGATTAGAAAGATAGTCAGTAAGTTTAGGAAGAAAAGTGAGTATAGGATTTGGAACAAAAGTTCTTTAGCAATAGGGTTTTGGTTAGAGAGTCAATGTAAACGTCAACACAAGTGAAGAGTCAGTCACAATGATGCACAGGGCAAAATATGTAGGAAAGCAGATATCAATAGAGACATTAGGAAATCAGGAAAAGAATAAAGTGAGTGATGGGATTAGATATTTTCAACAGGGTTGAGGATGAATATATGAGCTTAGGATAAAACAAATATGAAGTCAACAATAGGATTGACATTTGATAGCATTAGCGTAGCCCAAGACAGTGTCCAAAATAAGCTCTGTTGCCCCTCATTTGCCTAAATTCCCAGTGGCCTGTACACCCTTCCTGTGTACCAGGAGTGATCAAATAGGCCTGCCCTTAATACTGCTCTGCTTCTCCAATTTGAGTCCTACTGAGTGTCGGGTACAGATTCTTTATGTGAATTGGAAAGATGAGAAAACTCAAGCACCTATTGGATAGCCTCTGAATACATTTGAAGAACTCATTTGACCCAAAAGATCCCTATTCTCACTTGATGGAATTCAGGAACCTTACAGAGGAAGGCAAAATACTTCATCAACAATGACTGCTCTTTTTGCCATTTTGGATTTTATGTACCCATGGGATCTTTCTTTAGATCCATCAGGTACTGAGAATCTAAGTCAAAGAATCACACTGGGCCAAGAGGCTGATTCACACACATCTCTTTCCAAATCAATTAAGGAAAGAGCCAAAGGTAAAGCATATTCATTTCCATTTGAAAAATCTTTCCTTCAGGATTCACAAAGGGTTGGCCTGAGACAAAGACCTTCCTGACTCTCAGGGCAACAGAACAATAGGTAAGCAAATGGCCCAAAGCAGGGATTCTCCACTGAGACTTTACTGGTCACACTGATATCTGAGTTTTCTGAGATGCTCGCCATTCCATTCAGCTATCCAGTACATGGCCATGTCACAGAGCTTGGAGGTAGTACATATCTTGGACACAAAACCATGAGCCTATTCTGGAGATTGGCCATAATTCAGGAAGAAAACAGCAACTTAGGAAGGTAGCAGGTATCGCCCATCAATAAGGCAAGCCGCATTCAATTCATAAATTGTGCTGGATGAATGCTGGGAAGCTTTCTATGAGACAGGACACATCCATTGATGCATTCTCTTTTCTAATGTCTACAAGCACGGACACAGTGGGATACACAGACATAGATACACTTGCATTGTCAAACGACTGACTAGAAACAGTTCACTCCAAACCAAACAAACCGCCTTTTCTAACTATTCTCAGAACATGAGACAAAACCACAAACCCACACCCGCAATGGCACCTCCTTTTCCCAAATAGGTCTGTGACTCTCCGGAGTGTGCTCTGACTGATGGGCCATACTATGATCCTCCGAAATGGCCTGACCTGTCTCAGATCTGGTCTTCTTGGCCAACAATGTGAAGTTGTTAGAAGCCAGGAGTGAGCCACTATCTGCTTTCTCAGGAAGAGCCCCTCTTCCGAGCTTTCCTGACATTTGGCCATCCTCACATCAGTAGGTATCAAGAAAGACTGACTCTGTCCTTTGTAAATCCACAAAAGTGAGACCACTGGGAATAGAACTGAGACTGGCTCTGGGTGCCTGGCTTTCTGTATCCCAAGTTCAGAGAGTTCCATCACCATGGAAGTGAGATGAGATCACGTCCTTCAGGAACTGAATGAGATCACTGCCTTGGCAACCACTTTGTCATAACAATTGCTTCCAACGGTCCCATGAGATGAGGGCTGCCCCTACTTCCTGTGACACTTTCACAAGTTAGAATGGTATATCACCCGTAGGCAAAAGGGAACAGCTCTCCACACAGGCCGGGTTTGGTCCATCTTCTCTACATTAAGAAGAGATAGGCTCATTCTGACTCAACCCTTAATCCTGACCAGGTTGTTTGCCATGGAAGATGATTTTTGCTCTCTCAGGTCTTACATAGCTGCCTACATCTTCTCCAGAGATCATTTCTGCATGGAGCTTTGAGGTTCTCAACAGATGGAAGATCCACTGCATTCCTGTATTGTAAGACCAACACTGTCCCTGCTCTTCTGTAAACATAGATGTGAATTGGAGTCATGAGAAAACCCACGAACCTATGGGATAGCCTCTGCAGAACTTTAAAGAATTCACTTGACCCAAATGATCCCTATTCTCACTTAATGGAGGTCAGGAACCTTACAGAGGAAGGCGAGAGACTCTATCCACCATGACAGTTCTTTTGTCCATTTTGGTTTTGGATGCACACATGGGATTTTTCTTTAGACCCATCATGTGCTGTGAATCTAAGCCACAGCCTCACATAGGGCCAAGAGGCTGATTCAGACACATCCATTTCCAAAGCAATTAACTGAAGAGGCACAGGTAATGACCATTCAATTCCATTTGAAAACTATTTTCTTCAGGCTTCACAAAGTGTGGCCTGAGGCAAAGACCTTCCTGACATTCAGGGCAACAGAATAGGTAAGCAAAAGGCCCAAAGCAGGGTTTCTCCACTGAGACTTTCTTGGGCATACTAATATCTGAGTTTTCTGAGATACTCACCATTCCCATCAGCTATCCAGTACATGGCCATGTCACAGAGATTGAGGTGGTACATATCTTGGACACAAAATCATGAGCGTATTCTGGAGAGTGTCCAGAATTCAGGAAGAAAACAGGAATTTAGAAAGATACCAGGAGTTGCCCATCCATACGGCAAGCTGCAGTCCATTCATAAATTGCTCAGGATGAATGCTTTGAAGCTTTCTCGTAGACAGGACACATCCATTGATGCATTCTCTTTTCTACTGTCTACAATCACGGACACAGTATGATATATAGACACAGAAACACTCACGTTGTCAAAGGACTTACTAGAAACAGTCCACTCCAAAACAAACAAACCAGCTTTCCTAAATATTCTCAGAACATGAGACAAAACCACAAACTCACACTCACACCCAAAAAGGCACCTCTTTCCCCCAAGTAGGTCTGTGTCTATCCGGAGTGTCCTCTGACTTGTGGGCCATACTATGTTCCCCAAAAGTGGCGTGTCCTGTCTCCGATCTGGTCTCTTTAGCAAACTCTGTGAAGTTGTCAGGAGCCCGTGGTGAGAAACTACCTGCTTTCTCTGGAAAGGCCAGTCTTCATAGTTTCCAGGCATTTGGCTGTCCTCACATCAGTAGGTACCAAGAAAGAGTGACTCTGTCTTGTTAAATCCAAACAAGTGAGCCCACTGGGACATGGAGTGGGTTTGACTCTGTGTGCCTGGTTTCCTGGATCCCAAGATCACAGACTTTCATCACCAATAATGTAAGGTGAGGTCACTTCCTTCAAGAACTGAATGAAGTCACTGCCTTGGAAACCACTTTGTTTTAACAGTTTCTTCCAAGGTTCCCAAAAGATGGAGTCTGCCTCTACTTGCTGTGACTCCTTCATAAGTTAGGATGGTATATCAACCATAGGCACCGGGGAACAGCTCTCCACACAGCCATGGTTTGGTCCATCTTCTCTACATTAGGAAGAGAAGCAAATTCAGACACATCCCTTCAACCTGACCAGGTTGTTTGCCATGGAAGATGACTTTTGCTCTCTCAGATCCTTCATACCTGCCTACACCGACTCAAGGGATTATTTCTGCAGGGACTTTTGAGGTTCTCAGCTGGTGGATGATACCCTACCTTCCTGGATTTTAAGACCAACTCTGTCCCTGCTCTTCTGTAAAGTGAGATTGAGGGAACAGTGTATGGTTAGTGTTAATAGCATGTTCGATTTGGGTTAGGAGTCATTCTGCTGGATGAATTATGGTATTGGGAACCTGTGATATTTATAAGAATATAAATGTGAAATATATGTATGAGATCAGAGATCTAGGAAAGATTTGAAGCCCAGAAAGGCATTGGGCCCTTGATTGGTATACTTAGATTGAATTATGTTCTGCACCGAGGTCTCAGATAAATCGATATACAATGGCATAGGACCCTATACCTCGGATGATTGAAAGTAGAAGAGAACATCCAGTCAAAAAGGGATAGTCTGTAGGATTAGGAAGATAGTCAGTAGGTTTAGGAAGAAGAGTGAGTCTCGGAGTTGGACCAAAAGTTCTTTAGCAATTGGTTTTCAGTTAGAGGGTGAATGTAAATATCAGCACATGTGAAGATCAGTCACAATGATGAACTGGGAAAAATATGTAGGAAAGCAGATATCAATAGGGGCATTAGGAAATCAGGAAAAGTATAAAATGAGTGATAGGATTAGATATTTTCAACAGGCTTGAGGTTAAATATATAATCTTAGGAAGAAACAAATATGTAGTAACCAATAGGATTGACATTTGAGAGCAGTAGGCACCCTGGACATAGATGCTTTTAGTAATCTATGGTCACTTTCTATTTAGGCTTTGGTACAATCATATGTGTGACCTTTGCATTTTGTGTCCAGAATACTACTGTGGTAAAATGTATATGTAGATCAGGTGACATAAGTATTTCTTCCACCATAAAGGGGAGTAATATTCTGGAAACTTATAAATTAGTACTGGGGATACAAATAGGTGTACCTTGTGTTGATGATTATTGAGATGATGCAGGAATAGACCATATTGTGAATAAAGTATGTAACTGGATCCAACAAAATAATGGATTGAGTTTGCATCTGAAAATATATTGGAAATCTTATATTGATATATATACCATCATTCCAAGTTATATATGCAATGGTATTACTAGGGTTACGGTTTATCGTGAAGAGTGAGTTTTGCTTCAAAAATGATTATGGAATCGAAAATAATGTGTTTAGAAAGAAGTCTAGTGAAAAGACCAGTAAAGAAACATGGAGGAATTCATGTGTTCTGAAGTAGTAAGTAATTGAAAGTGAACCAAATGCCAAAAAAATTTGTGAAGTTGTGGATGAAAAAATACATCCTATGATGTCCATAAACTGAAGAAATAGTAATGTACCAGTGTTGAGTAAAAATGAACTTCAAATTACACATCATGTCCCATAGCAATCTACTTGCATTGATGTTAAACTGGGTCAGTTACTGTAGAAATATTAGGATTTTTAAGCACCATCCACTGAACTTAGTTTTCAGTAGTAGGAAACCAAAATATATTTCAGGTGTATGAATATTACTGAGAATAATCTTGTGAAAATTTGAATTTAAATGAACATAAATGAATATGAATGAATTTAGGGAGTGTATAATAAGACACATATTTTTCATATTTTTTTAAAATCCGTAGAATATACACACTCACACACGCCCACACACACACCCACATGCACACACACACACACATTAATATTTAGCAATATATATGCCAATCGATATTCATCATGAAATATAATTCATTCACAAATCCAAAAATATTCATTTTACTGAACATGGATTTATGTATAGTGTTTTTCACTAGGAAGCTCACCCATAGGTGGAATTTTCAGTTCCATCATTATTTAGGGAGAGTCATCTCTTCTCACAATTTTTATATTCCAAAGTCAGTGATCTTACAAGAATGTACGTGTGATACCAGGTAGGATATTGTATATGCATAAAAAAATTACATGTGCTGAATAGGATACAGAGAAAGGGAGACAGGAATTTACATATGTGATAACTTTAAAAAATCATGGAGAAATATTAAAATGAAAAGTTTACTAAATTTAAAACACATACTCTTGATAAAGAGGAAGACAAATACAAATATACACCATGCTTCCTATAAAAGGACTGTACTTCTATTCAGTTAGGTTTTTTTTTCTCCATGATATTAGGATTAGTAGTCAGAGTCTAGTAGGGTATGGGTTAGTGTCAGGGATTCAGTATTTCAAATGGAAAATAGGAAAATGGATCTAATGTGTATGCAAACATGTGATACACAAAAATCTTCCCTCTCTTATCCAGAACAATACCTTGACATAACCATCGCTAAAAGTAAGACACAATTAGAGGAGAGGAGTTAGAAAACCTGTGAATACATATGTGGAATGAAAAATGCTCAGGAGTTCACAACACTGGAGGTGGTAAAACAGTTTACAAAAGTATGGGAGAGGGTAAACACTCCAGAAACATGGAGCTGTGCTGACCTAAAGACTTATTGAGAAACTTCCTCTGAGGTTAGGCACAAGAAATATATGTATGGCAATATGTAAATCAATGGTTCTGCAACTGATGTGATTCTGCAATCTGTATATGGAGTAAAAATGGGAGCTCATATCCCACTTGAATCAAAGTGTGAAATTTGATATATCAAGAAGTATGTACTGTTTTGAACAACCTACAATAAAAATCAATTAAAAAAAGAAAAAGAAATATATGTAATTGTCAGGAGATTTAGCTTCGTTTGTAGTGACACCAAAAATCTGGGTCTGCATCTATGTGACCTGGAGGACATGGTTCTTTATTTTGTAATGAACATGAGGCAGCAGGTCTGAAATCTCCCTTTGTAGGTAAACTGTTGCTACTGGGAGCTAAGTGTCTTCCCGTGTGGTCTGTGAAGCCATTTGGTCATCCTCCACTTTTCAGGGTGTTTCTTACTGCTGCACTGGGAATTTGGTATTTGCTTCATGAAATACAATATGTTAAACTGGGACACAATGCTGGAGGGAGTTCTGTCATGTGTGGTTGGTCAGGGTCGGCAAGAGAATGTACGAACCAGGCTTCTATCCCACATAGCTTTCCCCTTGACTATAGCAACCTGATTCTGAACATTGCCCTGAAACCTCTACATATAACAAGATGCCTTTACATATAAAGGTCTGCTGCCTGCACCATGTCAGTCGCAAGATTTGGAAGCCAATGGAAGATCCAGGTGGTCCTACCAAAAATATTTATTTACACACCTATAGTCCACTGCTCTACGCCCACTACCCAGCAGGCTCCAACTTACTGGCATCTCTGTTCTACACCATTTTCACGAAACTCAGTCAATCAAGGCACTGTTTGTTATACTCATGATCAGCAACAGGATATCTTAAGGTTATCCAGTGCCACCTGGTCATGGGGATTTCAAAAATTTCATGGTATTAATCTAGTCATTTTTCAAGGATGAAGTTGGAGGCACTGTGGGTTTCATTTAATTCAGGAACCATTAAATGGTGAGGAAGCTCATTTCAATGAAAGCTCTGGAGAACACTCACAGGCAAGCCTTCCCAAAGAGTGGCCAAAAGGACACATGAATCCAGGCCCATTGAGGTATACAATGTGAGGTCCATGTGTGTTTGGACTCTCAACTATGGCTACCAAGTCTTTAAGAATTAAATCATGTGATATCCTGGCTCAGAATCCCTGAGCTCTGTGGAAAGCCATCCTGGGCCTAGATCTCAGTTTCCAAAAGCGATTCTCATGCGTTGTCTCCTAAAATCCCAACACTATTCATGGCAATACTTCTCTGAGGTCAGTTCCAGAACTCAGTCTCTAAGGAGAATCACACCAGAGTTCAAGCCCTGGTGGACCCAGTCATCTCTTCCAACTACCACACAAATTACCACAATTAAAACAAGAACCCTCCCATATGGCCCTCATCTTCTTTCATATAGACACTCATCATAATCTGGCTGGAGGTTTCCATGAGGGGTGCAGACCAAGACAGTGTCCCTAATAAGCTCCTTTGCCCCTCATTTGCCTAAAGTCAAGGTGGCCTGGACAACCATCCTGTGAACCAAAAGTGATCAAATAGGCCTGCCGTTAATAACTCTCCAATTTGAGGACTACTGTCTGTGGGGTTTAGATTCTTTATGTGAATTTTAGTCATGAGAAAACCCAAGCACAATGGGCTAGCCTCTGCAGGTTTTGTAGAACTCTTTTGACCCAAAGGATCCCATTCTCACTTGATGGAAGTCAGGAACCTTACAGAGGAAGTCGAGAGACTTCATCCCAATAATTGCTCTTTTGGCGAATTTTCTTTTGGATGCACACATGGTAACTTTCTTTAGATCCATCAGGTGCTGAGAATCTAAGCCACAGCCACACACAGGGCCAAGGGCCTGATTCAGACACATCCCTTTCCAAAGCAATTAAGGAAAGTGCCACAGGTATGCCCATTCATTTCCATTTAAAAACTGTTTTCTTCAGGCTTCACAAAGGGGTGGCCTGAGGCAAAGACCTTCCTGACATTCAGGGCAACAGAACAATAGGTAAGCAAAAGGCCAAAAGCAGGGTTTCTCCTCTGAGACTTTTCTGGTCACACTGATATCTGAGTTTTCTGAGATGCTCGCCATCACCTACAGCTATCCAGTACATGGCCATGTCACAGAGCTTGGAGGTGGTACATATCTTGGACACAAAACCATGGGCCTATTCTTGAGATTGGCCGGAATTCAGGACGAAAATAGAAACTTAGGAAGGTAGCAGGTGTTGCTCATCGATAAGGCAAGCTACAGTCCATTCATAAACGGGGCAATATGAATGCTGAGAAGATTTCTACTAGACACGACACATCCATTGATGGATTCTCTTTTCTAATGTCTACAACCACGGAAACAGTGGAATACACAGACATAGAAACACTCGCCCTGTGAAAAGACTTACTAGAAACAGTCCACTTCAAATGAAACAAACCGACTGTCCTACCTATTCTCAGAAAATGAGACAAAACCACAAACCCACAACCACACCCACAAAGGCACCTCCTTCCCCTAAGTAGGTCTGTGACTATCCAGAGTGTCCTCTGACTTGTGGGCCATAATATGTTCCCCCAAAATGGCCTTTCCTGTCTCAGATCTTGTCTCCTTGGCCAACTCTGTGAACTTCTTAGGAGCCAACGGTGAGCTACTACCTGCTTTCTCATGAAAAGCCCTGCATCCGAGCTTTCCTGGCATTTGGCCTTCCTCACATCTGTAGGTACCAAAAAATACTGACCCTGTCCTTGGTAAATCCAAACAAGTGAGACCACTGGGACTGGGACTGGGACTGGCTCTGTGTGCCTGGCTTCCTGGATCCCACGTTCAGAGAGTTCCATCACCAAGAAAGTGAGGTGAGGTCACTTCCTTCCTGAACTGAATGAGGGCACTGTCTTGGCAGCCACTTTGTCCTAACTGTTGCTTCCAAGGGTCCCAAGAAATTGAGGCCGCCCCTACTTCCTGTGACATTTTCACAAGTTAGAATGGTATATCAACCAAAGGCACCCAGGAATAGATCTCCACACAGGCCTGGTTTGGTCCATGATCTCTACATTAAAAAAAATCTGATTCAGACACAACCTTTTATCCTGACCGGGTTATTTGCCATGGAAGATGACTTTTGGTCTCTCAGGTCCTTTATTGCTTCCTACATCTTCTCCAGGGATCATTTCTGCATGGACCTTTGAGGTTCTCAGCAGGTGGAAGTTTTTCTACATTTCTGTATTGTAATATCAACTCCTTCCCTGCTCTTCTGTAAAGTTAGATTGAGGGAACAGTGTCCGGTTATGGTTAAAAACATGCTCGATTTGGGTTAGAAATCATTTTCCTAGATGAATGATCGTATTGGGAACTTGCTATGTGTAGAAGAATATATAGGTGAAATATATGTATGAAAAAAGAAATTTAAGTCTGATTTGAAGCCCAGAAGGGCATTGGGCCCTTGATAGTGATACGTGGTGTTGAATTACGTTCTGCAGAGTTGTCTCAGATAAATCGATATACAATGGCATAGCACCTTGTACGTTGCATGAATTAATGTAGAAGGAACATCAAGTCAAAAAGGCATAGTCGGTAGTGAAAGGTTAATAAAATTAATAAAATAGGTACTTGTCACTTCCTGTTTTTCTGTATGCTTAACAAAACACTGTTGAAATCTTGAGAAATGTTTGCTAATCTTGTTCTAGAATGTACTGTTCCCAACAGCCGAACTGCAGAATGTACTCCCTCACTTGGTGTCATGCAAACCGCCCACTCGCCCTTACCCATCACTGAACTTCCCTCTCTTCCCTCTCCAAGCAAAGTATATAAGCTCTGCTTAAGCTGTTCTCAGAGGTCTCTGCTCTATTTAATTTAGCTCTGAGCTCCAGCATGCTGGACCACAAATAAACCCTTTGCTGTTGCATGAGACAGTCTCTTGGTAGTATCTTCCTCTGACACTCGCCTGACCTTTACATATTGAGGTTCCACTGAGTTCCAGCAGTGGCGGATGAGAGACCCCAACGGGCTCCTCTCGGAGCAAGTAAGGCGCCTCTTTCTGGTTTCAGGTTTCTTGTTAGGGCTTGGCAAAATTGCTGGCGATGAAGAGCCTGGGCTCTCTCCGACGGTGGCTGAGAGACATGTCACAGAGACAAAGGGCACCTCTCTGGAGGACCCCGCAGAGAACTCGGGAAATCAAGGAACAATAGTCTTCTCGACTCAGTGATATTTTCTTTTAGATTCGTTATTGCCATACCATTGGGTTTTGCCGGCTACTCATTCCTGGTCTCAGTGTTGGACGTTCATTGCCTGTCTTTATGGTCTTGTCTTATCTGTGTCGTGTGTCCTTGCTTTTACTGTTTGTGGAAGTTTCATTATGGAACAGAGCACGTCAATGCCTCTGTCCCTGACCCTTGATCACTGGACCAAAGTCCGCTTAAGGGCTCAGAATCTTTCTTTTTTTAGTAAAACGCTGGACCTGGCAGAATCTCTGTGCCTCAGAATGGCCCATCTTTGGAGTCGTATGGCCCCTAGACGGATCTTTCTACTTCCCACTAATTTAAAAAGTCAGAGGTATTGTCTTTCAGCCAGCGCCACATAGCCATCCGGATCAACAGCCATATATCTTAACTTGGCAGGACCTCTGCAAATCTCCTCCTCCATGGGTGAAGCCTTTCCTTGCTCCTACCTCTGCTCCTACTCCTTCCCCCATGATCTCTAAAACCCTCTCAACCTCCTCCTCCTCCACCCTCTGTTCTCCCTGAGTCACAGATTTGACTCTACTGGACTCTTCTCCCCCTCCTTATCCCCTGCCCTCGTCCCCTAACACACAACACACTCTAAGTGATTCCGCTGCTGCTGACTAAGCCTCTCTACCATTGGAGGAAGCTAAGCCGGTAATAGGATCTGACAATGGACCAATGTTCATGACCCAGGTAAGTCAGGGGTTAGCCAGGAACCTGGGGATTAATTGGAAGTTAAATTGTGCTTATAGACCACAGAGTTCAAGACAAGTAGAAAGAATGAATAGAACCATTAAAGAGACCTTAATGAAATTAAGCTTAGAGACCAGCATAAGATTGGACTATGCTCCTGCCTTATGCAATGTTTCATGCAAGAAAAAATCCCTTTGTTTCTTTGAGTAACCTTACCACATGTGAAATTCTTTATGGTGGCCCTCCTCCAGTAGGGGACCTAAGCCCAACTGTAAGACCTAAAGATCCTTTCCACACCCCCTTGCTTGACAGACTTAAAGATCTTGAAAGAACTCAGTAATACCTGTGAAAACAGCTGGCCACTGCCTACCCAACTGGGAACCAGGGGATTCCACATCCATATCAAGTAAGAGATTTCATCTATGTAAGATGATATCAGGTGTCATCCCTGGTACCCCGCTGAAAAGGACCATACCAGGTGCTATTATAACACCTACAGTGGTAAACGTAAACAGAATCACTTCCTGGATCCATACCTCTCATCTCAAGCCTTCTGCCTATACAGAATCTTTCTGGAAACTGAAAAAGACTGGTAACAGTTTCAAATTGTGTATTGGCAATGTGAATAAGGTTATATACTCTCCCCTTGGCTACAAGTAGTCCTAACCCTCATCAGCCCATTAAGCAGTGATGGCTGATCACAAATCCTACTGGAAAAGAAGTATGGTCTATCTCGCATACAGCCCCCTTAGGGACCTGGTGGCCATCTCTCCACCCAGACATTTGTTAGCTGGCTATAGGTATTTCCTATTGTGATATCCCTGATGAAGAGGATCTCACTAAAATACCATTAAATCCCTTCTGTACCATAGATAATGGAAACAAACATTATGGATGTAGGGACACGCGAGCCAGATGCAGATTGGCTTGTCTAGATTACTAAGTTTGCCTGGCAGACTATCAAAGCCACAAAGAGTAATGGCTGTGTGGGGGAAAAGCCGACTTTTTCTGTATGTCATGGAAATGTGTGCATACAGGGGCTGCCTGATGAAACCCCAATTCTTCATCAAATTCAGTACACAGCATTGGCCACATTACCAATTAGACAACCAAAAACTATGGCACCCAGATGGGTCTCTAGATCCTCAAATTTTGTGTGACCTTTTTAACTTCTGCATGTGCTTAAAAGAGTGAAAGGAAATTCCCCTATGTGGAAGCCTTTTCCCTCCCTCACTCACATCCTGAACTATGCTTCTCCAATAGATCATTATCCTCAGCCTTCTGCTCCAGACCCTCTGATGTCACTCCCATCTCAGCAACTTGATTTCTCCCCTCCAATTACTAGATCAGAAACCCAAAGCTCCACCAGTTCTCAGACCATCGGCCCCTTGCTGAGGTAGCAGGTACATAGGTACCGCTCCACCGACTCATTCCTCTGATCTCCTGTCAGTGCCCTCACCGGGTCCCACCAGGTCCTCTTACCAGCTAACCCAATGCTCAAACGAGCTGAGGAGAGCCCTGAGACCCTTATCCAAGATGTAATATAATTGGCCTTTAAAGTTGCTTTGTCATCACTGAAAACAGGTTACTAAAATTTAAAGTCCCTCACAGGATTTTGGGATCCTCACTCCCGTCTTTCACTCTGCTCTACCTGATCTACTGCTCAAGTTTGCTGATAGGAAATTCCCAATACCCTTTCGCATTATTCTTTTACATCTCTCTTTTCCCTCATTCGCAGATCCTCGGAGGTGCTCTCAGCCCCACCTTCCCCGTCTTTCCCCCTCTGTACCAGGCCCACAGAAAAGTCTTAAATGACCTTCTTCAGAAGTCTTCACCATGGCTGAGTTTTGAACTTTCAGCAAAACAGTCCCAATAAAGACTTTAATGTAGATAAACTTTCTCTTTCGTATTGCCCTGTTCTACTTGGCCACTGGCTAAAAATCTCAGTACTTCTAAGCTAGACAACCTCTAACTAGTTTTTCACAAAATATGTGAACAAGTCCTCTGGCCTTCAGCTGGGGCTTCACAGAGATGGCTACATTTCTAAGATAAAGAAATTACCAACCGGGCTCCATGGTAACAGCTGGCAGGGGGAAAATAAGAAATGGAAGAAAAAGCTCTCCTCCTCCCAGGTGTCCTTGAAAAGTTAACTTGCCCAGAACAGAAGGAAAAACAGAAACAAATACTGCTTTTTTAAACTTCTGAAGACTGTGAACTTCTGAGCCCCATCCCTTATATGTTGGGTACAAAATTCTGAAACTACCTAAACTTGAGTTTCAGGGGATTAATTGATTACAATAGAAGCAATGCCCTCTGAATACGGTTTCAACCAAATAGGACTGTTTCCCTCTCTTGAGTGCTATCTTAGGTGCCTTGCTTTGTCAGTGCCTACAACAGCATAATTCTATATACTTAAACATTGTTTATGTTTTCATGAAATGATCAAGATATGTGATAAATTGTGTAATGGTGCAGATGTTTCCCAGAGTGCTCTATCATGACGCAGGTTCATTTGAAGATCAAATAGGGGGGGCATACAACCGGTTCCACTGGGAACATATATCCCTCACTTTAGCCATCCTATTAGGAATAGGAGTTGCTGCACGGGTGGGCAGAGGAACCAGTGGCATTGTCCATGGGACACAAAAGATGACCCAATTAGAAGCAGCAATAGAGCAAAAGTAAGATATTAGAAACCTCATTCAGGGCTTTGCATGAAACTTTAACCTCTCTCTCTGAAGTTGTTTTACAGAACAGTTGAGGGTTGGACCTCCTCTTCATTAGAGAAGGGGGCCTTTGTGCTGCATTGAGGGAAGAATGTTGTTTTAATGCTGACTATACTGGAGTCGTAATAAAATCTATGAGTAAATTTAAAAGACACCTTGAAGAGCATCAACAAGTGAGAGAGGGCCCAAAAGGGTGGCTTGAGTCTTGGTTCACACAGTCCCCCCGGTTAACTACGTTTTTATCAACCCTGGCCGGTCCAATAATAATCCTCATATTATTGCTAACTATAAAACCCTGTTTGCTCAACCGTGTAATGTCTTTTCTCCAGGCTCAAATTGGAGGAGTTAAACTTATGGTAATACCCCACTAGCAGACATTGAATGTGACACCCTCCAATGATCATTTTTATGATTAAAATTAGCCAGAAGAAGAAGTGGGGAATGAAATATTAATAAAATAGGTACTTGTCACATCTTGTTTTTCTGTATGCTTAACAGAACACTGTTGAAATCTTGAGAAATGTTTGCAAAACTTGTTCCCAGAATGTTCTATCCCCAGCTGCCAAATTGCAGAATGTACTCCCTCTCCCAGTTGCATGCAAACCGCCCACTCGCCCTGACACATCAATACAATTCCCTCCCTTCTCTCTCCAGGGAAAGTATATAAGCTCTACTTCAGCTATTCTCAGGGCTATCTGCACTATTCAGGTGAGCTCTGAACCCCAGCATTCTGGACACCCAATAAACCCTTTGATGTTGCATGAGATAGCCTGTTGGTACTCTCCTCCTCTGCAGCTCGCACCACGTTTACTTGGATGATTGAATGTAGAAGAGAACATCCAGTCAAAAAGGGATAGTCTGTACCATTAGGAAGATAGTCAGTAAGTTTAGGAAGAAGGGTGAGTATAAGATTTGGAACTAAAGTTTCTTAGCAATAGGATTTCGATTAGAGAGTGAATGTAAATGTCAGCACAAGTGAAGAGTCAGTCACAATGATGAAGTGGGGAAAATATGTAGGAAAGCATATATCAATAGAGACATTACAAAATCAGGCAGAGAATAAAGTGTGTGATAGGATTAGACATTTTGAACAGGGTTGAGTTTAAATATATAATCTTAGGAAGAAACAAATATGTAGTCACAAATAGGATTGACATTTGAGAGCATAGTCAAATTTCAGGTGGATGAATATTTTGAGAATAATCTTGTGAATAGTTGATTATAAATCCACATACATGAACATGAATGAATTTAGGGAGTGAATATAAGACACATATATTTCATATTTTGAAAAACCTGGAGAGTGTATATATATATATATATATATATATATATATATATATATATATACATACATATATATATACATATATATACATATACATAAAACACACACACAGACAAAAAAGTAGCAATATATATGTCAATCAAAATTCATTATAAAATATATACCATCCACAGATCTAAAAATATTCATTTTACTGAACATGGATTTATGTATAATGCTGTTCAACTAGCAAGCTCACCCATAGGTTGAATATTCAGTTCCAACAGGGTTTAGTAGGAGTGATCTCTTCTAACAATTTGTATCTGCCAAGTCAGCCACCTCACAAGAATGTACGTTTGGTACCAGATAGGAATCTATATGTGCATATAAGAATACAGAGAAAGGGAGACAGGAATTCACATATTTGTTAACCTTAAAAATACTAGGACAACTATTTCAACAAACAATTGACTAGATTTATAACTCCAACTCTGTATCATGCAAAAGGCAAGTCCATCTATACACCATGCCTACTCTGTACTGCTTGTATTTCTATTCTTTATGGGTTATTTTTCTCCATCATATTAGGATTAGTAGTCAGAGTCTGGTAGGGTATGGGTTAGAGTCAGGTATTCAGTATTTTGAATTGAAAATAGGACACTGAATCCAATGTGTATGCAAATATATGCTACGGAAAAATCTTCCCACTCTCCTCCAGAACAATGCCTTGACATTACCTTCGCCCCAAGTAAGACACAATTAGAGGAGAAGAGTTAGAAAATCTGTGAATACATATCTAGAATGGAAAATGCTCCAGATTTCACATCTTTGGAGGTGGTAGAGGAGTTTCCAAAAGTAAGAGACAGGGTAAACACTCCACAAACATGGAGCTCTGCTGGCCAAAAGACTTTTTGAGAATCTGCCTCTGAGGTTGGGCACTTGAAATATATGTTGTTGTCAGGAGCTTTAGCTTTATTTGTAGTGAAACCATCAAAGCTGGATCTGCATCTATGTGACCTGGAGGAAATGGTTACTTATTTTAAAATAAAAATGAGGCAGCAGTGATGAATTCTCTTTTTGTAGGTAAACTTTGGCCACTGAGGGCTAAGGGTCTTCCCGTGTGGACTGTGAAACCAATGGTCATCCTCAAATTTTCGTGGTGTTTCTTGCTGCTGCACTGGGAGTTTGGTATTTGCTTCATGAAATACAACGAGTTCAAATGGGACACAGTGCTGAAGGGAGTTCTGTCAGGTGTGGTTGGCAGGGTCTCCAGGAGAATGCACCAACCAGGGTTCTATCTCAAGTAGCTTGCCCCCTTGACAATAGCAACATGATACTGAACATTGCCCTGAAACCTCTCCATATAAAAATATGCCTTTACATATATGGGTGTGATGGTTGCACCATGTCAGTCACAGCCATTTGGAAGCCAATGGAAGATCCACATGGCCCCACCACAGATGTTTTATCACACATTTGCATAACACAGCTCTAGGCCCACTACTTACCAGGCCCCAACTTACTGGCATCTCTGTTCTACACCATTTTCATGAAACCCAGTCAATCAAGGCCCTGTCTGTTATACTTATGATCATCAACAGGACATCAAAGGTCCTCCAGTGCCAGCTGGTCATCGGAATTTCTAAAATTTCATGGTAATTATCTAGCATTTTTTCACAGATGCATTTGGAGGCAATGTTGGTTTCAATTCATTCAGGAACCATTAAATGGTGAGGAAGCTAATTTCAGGGAAATCTCTGGAGCACTCTCACAGGCAAGTCTACCCAAAGAGTGGCCAAAAAGTCACATGAAGCCAGGCCCATGGAGGTCTACAAAGCAAGGTCCAAGTGTGTTTTGAATCTCAATTATGCCTGCCAAGTCTTTCAGAATAAAATCATGTAATATCCTGGCTGTGATTCCCAGTGTTCTGTGGAAAGCCACTCTGGGCCTTGATCCCAGGTTCCAATGGCAACTCTCATTCATGGCCTCCTAAAATCCCAACACAATTCATGTCAATACTTCTCTGAGGTCAGTTCCAGAACTCAGTCTCTAAGGGGAATCACAGCAGAATTCAAGCCCAGGCTTACCCAGTCATCTCTTCCAACTGCCACACAAATGACCACAATTATAACCAAAACACTCCTACATGGCCCTCATCTTCTACCATAAAGATACTCATCATAACATCTGGATGGAGGTTTTCATGAGAGGCACATCCCAAGACAGTGTCCAAAATAAGCTCCCTTGCCCCTCATTTGCCGAATGTCAGGGTGGCTTGGACACCCTTCCTGTGAACCAGGAGTGATCAAATAGGCCTGCCCTTAATACTGCTTCGCTTCTCCAATTTGAGGCTCTCTGACTGTTGGGTCTAGATTCTTTTTGTGAATTGGAGTCATGAGAAAAGCCAAGCCCCTCTGCAGAGATTTGAAGAACTCATTTCACCCAAAGAATCCCTATTCTGACATGATGGATTTCAGAAACCTAACAAAGGAAGGCAATATAATTCATGCACATTGATTGAACGTTTTTCCATTTTGGTTTAGATGCACATATGGGATCTTTCTTTACTTCCATCAGGTGCTGAGAATCTAAGTCACAGCCTAAAACAGGGCAAAGGGCCTGAATCAGACACATCGTTTTCCAATGAAATTAAGCAAAGAGCCAGAGGTGATGCACATTCATTTCCATTTGAAAACTGTTTTCTTCAGGCTTAACAAAGGGGTTGCATGAGACAAAGACCTTCCTGATATTCAGGGCAACAGAACAATAGGTAAGCAAAAGGCCCAAAGCAGGGTATCTCCACTGAGACTTTCCTGGTCACACTGATATCTGAGTTTTCTGAGATGCTGGCCATTCCATTCAGGTATCCAGTACATGGCCATGTCAAAGACCTTGGATTTGGTACATATCTTGGACACATAACCATGAGCCTATTCTAGAGAGTGGCCAGAATTCAGGAAGAAAACAGGGACTTAGGAAGGTATTAGGTGTTGCCCGTGCATAAGGCAAGCCACACTCCATTCATAAATTGGGCAGGATGAATGCTGGGAAGCTTTATACTAGACATGACACATCCATTGCTGCATTCTCTTTTCTCATGTCTACTACCACAGGCACAGTGGGATACACAGACATGGAAACACTCACATCTTCAAACGACTTACCGGAAACAGTTCACTCCAAAACAAACAAACCGCCATTCCTACCTATTTTCAGAACATGAGACAAACCACAAACCCACCGCACTCCCAAAAAGGCACCTCCTTCCCCATAGGTTTATGACTAACCAGAGTGTCCTCTGACTGGTGGCCATACTCTGTTCTTCCGAAATGGCCTGTCCTCTCTCAGATCTGTTTTCCTTGGCCAACTCTGTAAAGTTGTAAGAAAAAAGTGGAGAGCCACTACCTGCTTTCTCAGGAAAGCTCCCTATTCAGAGCTCTCCAGGCATTTGGTAATCCTCACTTCAGTAGGTACCAAGAATGACTGACTCTATCTTTGGTAAATCCAAACAAGTGAGCCCACTGGGACTGGGACTGGGACTGCCTCTGGGTGCCTGGCTCCTTGGATACAAAGTTCAGAGAGTTCCATCACCAAGGAAATGAGGTATGTCACATTCTTTGGAACTGAATGAGGTCACTGCCTTGGCAAAGGTATATCTTATGATGTGCAAAAACTGAAGAAATAATAATGTACCACTGTCGAATACAAATGAATGACAAATTACATATCATGTCCCATAGGAGTCTACTTGCATTGATGTTAGACTGGGTCAGTTACTGTAGAATAATTAGGATTTGTATGCACCATTCACTGAAGTTAGTTTTCAGTACTAGGAAACAAATATGTATTTCAGGTGGATGAATATTTCTGATTATAATCTTGTGAAAAGTTGATTATAAATCCACATACATGAACATGAATGAATTTAGAGAGTGTATATTAGACACATATATTTCATATTTTGAAAAATTTGGAGAGTATATATATATCTATATCTATATCTATATCTATATCTATATATACACACACACACACACAAACACACACACACAACACTCACAGACATTAAAAAGTACCAATATAAATGCCAATCGAATTCATCAGTAAATATATATCATCCACAAATGCAAAAATATTTATTTTACTGAACATGAGTTAATGTATAATGTTGTTTTACTAGGACGCTCTCCTATAGGTTGAATTTTCATTTCCAACAGCATTTAGGAGGAGTGAACTCTTCTTACAATTTGTATCTGCCAAGACAGCCACCTCACAAAAATGTACGTGTGATACCTGGTAGGATTCTATATATGCATATAAATATACATGTGTGAATAGGCTACAGAAAAGGGAAACAAGAATTCACATATTTGTTAAGTTTAAAAACACATGGAGAATATTTCAATTAAAATTTGACTAGATTTATAACTCCTCCCTTATATAATGCAAATGTCAAGTCCAACAATACAACATGTCTCCTCTGAAGTGCTTGTATTTCTATTGTGTTGGGTTAATTTTCTCCATTATATTAGGATGAATAGTCTGAGTCTACTAGGTATGGGTTAGTGTCAGGGATTCAGTATTTCGAATGGAAAATTGGAAAATGAATCCAATGTGTATGTAAATATATGCTGCACAAATATCCTCCTGCTCTCATCCAGAACAATGCCTTGTCATTACCTTCACCCCAAGTAAGACACAATTAGAGGAGAAGAGTTACAAAATCAATGAACACATATCTGGAATGGAAAATGCTCAGGAGTTCACAACCTTGGAGGTGGTAGAGCAGTTTCCAAAACTAAGGGACAGGGTAAACACTCCACAAACATGGAGCTCTGCTGGCCTAAAAATTTTTTGAGATACTGCCACTGAGTTTTGCACTTGAAATATATGTTGTTTTCAGGAGATTTGGCTTCCTTTGTAGTGAGACCATCAAAGCTGGGTCTGAATCTATGTGACCTGGAGGACATGGTTTCTTATTTCCAATGAACTAGATGAAGCAGTGCTGAATCCTCTCTTTGTAGGTAAACTGAGGCCACTGGGGACTAAGTGTCTCCCCGTGTGGACTGTGAAGCCATTTGGTCCTCTTCCACTTTTTGTGGTGTTTTTGCTGCTGCACTGTGAGTTTGGTATTTGTTTCACGAAATACTAGGAGCTAAACTGGGACACAGTGCTGGAGGGAGTTCTGTCACGTGTGGTGGGTCAGGGTCTGCAAGAGAATGCACCAACTAGGCTCCTATCTCTCACAGCTTGCCCCATTGCCCCCTTGTCCATATCAACCTGATTCTTAATTTTCCTCTGAAAACTCTCCATGTAACAAGATGCCTTTACATACAAGGGTCTGCTGGCTGCACCATGTCAGTTACAAGCCATTTGGAATCCAATGGTAGATCCACATGGCCCTACCACGGATGTTTTATCAAACACCTCCCCACCACTGCTCTAGACCCACTACTCAGCAGGCTCCAAATTTCTGGCATCTCTGTTCTACACCATTTTCATGAAACTCAGTAAATCAAGGCACTGTCTGGTATACTCATGATCAGCAACAGGACATCCAATGTTTCTCCAGTGCCACCTGGTCATAGGAATTTCAAAAATTTCATGGTATTTATCTAGCCATTTTTCAAGCATGAAGTTGGAGGCACTGTGGGTTTCAGTTCATTCAGCAAACTTTAAATGGTGAGGAAGCTCATTTCAATGAAATCTCTGGAGAACTCTCACAGGCACGGCTTCCCAAAGAGTGGACAAAAGGTCACATTAGGCCAGGCCCATTGAGGTCTACAATGTGAGGTTCCATGTGTGTTTTGACTCTCAACTATGGCTGCCATTTCTTTAAGAATAAAATCATGTGATATCCTTGCTGAGATTCCCAGGCCTCTATGGAAATCCACCCGGGGCCTAGGTCTCAGTTTCCAAGAGCGACTTTCATGCGTGGCCTCTTAAAATCCCAACAAAATTCATGGCAATGCTTCTCTGAGTTCACTTCCAAAATCCAGTCTCTAAGGGGAATCACACCAGAGTTCACCCCACGTGTACCCAGTCATTTTTTCCAATGCCACACAAATGACCAAAATCAAAACCAAAACACTCCCACATGGCCCTCATCTTATTCCATATAGTCAATCATCTTAACTTCTGGCTGGAGGTTTCCATGAGGGGCGCAGCCCAAGACAGTGTCCAAAATCAGCTCGTTTGCCCCTCATTTGTCTAAAGTCAGGGTAGCCTGGACACCGATTCTGTGAACCAGGAGTGAACAAATAAGCCTGCCGTTAATACTTCTGTGTTTCTCCAATTTGAGGCCTACTGATTTTAGGTATCGATTCTTTAGGTGATTTAGAGTCATGTGAAAACACAAGCACCTCTGCAGGGCTTTGAAGAACTCATTTGACCCAAAGAATCCCTATTCTCATTTGATGGAGTGCAGGAACCTAACAGAGGGAAGGCAAGAGACTTCATCCACAATGAATGATAATTTTTGCCATTTTGGTTTTGGAAGCTCACATGGGATCATTCTTAAGATCTATCAGGTGCTGAGAATCTAAGTCACAGCCACACACAGGTCCAAAGGCTGATAAAGACACATCTCTTTCCAAAGCAATTAAGCAAAGAGCCACAGGGGAGGCCCATTCATTTCCATTTGAAAACTGTTTTCTTCAGGCTTCACAAAGGGGTGGCATGAGGCAAAGACCTTCCTGACATTCAGTGCAACACAACAATAAGTAAGCAAAAGGCCCAAAGCAGGGTTTCTGCACTGAGATTTTTCTGGTCACACTGATATCTGAGTTTTCTGAGATGCTCGCCATTCTCTTCAGCTATCCAGTACATGGCCATGTCACAGAGCTTGGCAGTGGTACATATTTTGGACACAATCCATGAGCCTATTCTGGAGAGTGGCCAGAATTCAGGAAGAAAACAACAACTTAGAAAGATAACAGGTGTTGCACATCGATAAGACAAGCTGCAGTTCATTCATATATTGGGCAGGATGAATTATGGGAAGATTTATACTAGACAGGACACATCCATTAATGCATTCTCTTTTGTAATGTCTACAACAACAGACACAGTGGGATACACAGAAACAGAAACACTCGCCGTGTCAAATGACTTACTAGAAACTGTCCACTCCAAACCAAACAAACCGCCTATCCTATCTATTCTCAGAACATGAGACAAAACAACAAACCCACACCCACTCCCACAAAGGCACCTCCTTGCCCCAAGTAGGTCTGTGACTATCCGGAGTGTCCTCTGACTGGTGGGCCATACTATGTTCCCCCGAAATGGCCTGTCTTCTCTCAGACATTCTTTCCTTGACCAACTCTGTGAAGATGTCAGGAAAAAAGTGGTTAGCCACTACCTGTTTTCTCAGGAAAGGTCCATCTTCAGAGCTCTCCTGGCATTTGGCCATCCTCACATCATTAGGTACCAAGAAAACTGACTCTGTCCTTGGTAAATCCAAACAAGTGAGCCCACTGGGATTGGGACTGGGACTGCCTCTGGGTGCCTGGCTTCTTGGATACCAAGTTCAGAGAGTTCCATCACCAAGGAAATGAGGTATGTCACATTCTTTGGAACTGAATGAGGTCACTGCCTTGGCAACCACTTTGTCCTAACAGTTGCTTCCAAGGGTTACATAAGATGGAGGTTGCCCCTACTTCCTGTGACACTTTCATAAGGTAGAATGTATATCACCATTGGCACCCGGGAACAGCTCTCCACTCAGGCCTGGTTAGGTCCATCTTCTCTACGATAAGAACAGAGAGATTCAGATTCAGACACATCCCTTCATCCTGACCAGGTTGTTTGCCCATGGAAGATGACTTTTGCTCTCTCAGGTGCTTCATACCTGCCTACAACTTCTCCAGGTATCATTTGTGCATGGACATTTGAGGTTCTCATCAGGTGGAAGGTTCCCAACTTTCCTGTTTGTAAGAACCACTCTGACAGCTCTTTTGCCCATTTTGGTTTGGGATGCACACATGGGATTTTTCTTTAGACCCATCATGTGCTGTGAATCTAAGCCACAGCCTCACATAGGGCTGAGAGGCTGATTCAGAAACATCCATTTCCAAAGCAATTAAGCAAAGAGGCACAGGTAATGACCATTCTTTTCCATTTGAAAACTATTTTCTGCAGGCTTCACAAATTGTGGCCTGAGGCAAAGACCTTCCTGACATTCATGGCAACAGAATAGGTAAGCAAAAGGCCCAAAGCAGGGTTTCTCCACTGAGACTTTCTTGGGCATACTGATATCTGAGTTTTCTGAGATACTCGCCATTCCCTTCAGCTATCCAGTACATGGCCATGTCACAGAGATGGAGGTGGTACATATCTTGGACACAAAATCATGAGCGTATTCTGGAGAGTGTCCAGAATTCGGGAAGAAAACAGGAATTTAGAAAGATGGCAGGAGTTGCCCATCCATACGGCAACCTGCAGTCCATTCATTAATTGCACAGGATGAATGCTTTGAAGCTTTCTTGTAGACAGGACACATCCATTGATGCATTCTCTTTTCTAATGTCTACAATCACGGACACAATATGATATATAGACACAGAAACACTCACCTTGTCAAAGGACTTACTAGACACAGTCCACTCCAAAACAAACAAACCAGCTTTCCTAACTATTCTCAGAACATGAGACAAAACCACAAACTCACACTCACACCCAAAAAGTCACCTCCTTTCCCCAAGTAGGTCTGTGACTATCCGGAGTGTCCTCTGACTTGTGGGCCATACTATGTTCCCCCAAAATGGCGTGTCCTGTCTCCAATCTGTTCTCTTTGGCCAACTCTGTGAAGTTGTCAGGAGCCCATGGTGAGAAACTACCTGCTTTCTCTGGAAAGGCCAGTCTTCATAGTTTCCAGGCATTTGGCTGTCCTCACATCAGTAGGTACAAAGAAAGAGTAACTCTGTCTTGTTAAATCCAAACAAGTTAGCCCACTGGGACATGGAGTGGGTTTGACTCTGTGTGCCTGGTTTCCTGGATCCCAAGATCACAGACTTTCATTACCAAAACTGTAAGGTGATGTCACTTTCTTCAAGATCTGAATGAAGTCACTGCCTTGGAAACCACTTTGTTTTAACAGTTGCTTACATGGTTCCCAAAAGATGGAGGCTGCCTCTACTTACTGTGACTCATTCATATGTTAGAATGGTATATCAACCATAGGCACCGGGGAACAGCTCTCCACACAGGCATGGTTTGGTCCATCTTCTCTACATTAGGAAGAGAGAGGCTAATTCAGACACATCCCATCAACCTGACCAGGTTGTTTGTCATGGAAGATGACTTTTGCTCTCTCATGTCCTTCATAGATGCCTACATCTTCTCCAAGGATCATTTCAGCATGGACCTTTTAGGTTTTCAGCAGCTGGAAGATCGCCTATATTCCTGTATTGTAAGACCAACTCTGTCCCTGCTCTTCTGTAAAATTAGATTGAGGGAAAAGTGTATGGTTAGGGTTAATAACATGTTCAATTTGGGTTAGGAATCATTCTCTGGAATGAATATTTGTATTAGGAACCTGCGATATTTATAAGAATATATAGGTGAAATATAAGTATGAAAACAGAAATCTAGGTAAGTTTTGAAGCCCAGAAGGGCATTGGGCCCTTGATTGGGATACTTAGCATTGATTTATGTCCTGCACAGTTGTCTCAGTTAAATCAATATACTATGGCATAGGACCTTCTAATTTGGATGATTGAATGTGGAAGAGAACATCCAGTCAAAAAGGGATATTCGGTAGGATTAGGAAAATAGTCGGTGGGTTTAGATAAAAGAGTGAGTATAGGATTTGGACCAAAAGTTCTTTAGCAATAGGGTTTCAGGTAGAGAGTGAATGTAAATGTCAGCACATGTGAAGAATCAGTCACAATGATGAACTGGGTAAAATATGTAGGAAAGCAATATTTTGAAGACGTATAAATTAATTGGGGGTACAAATAGGTGTACCTTGTGCCTATGAATATAGAGATAATGCATGAATAGACCATACTGTGAATAAATAATATAACTGGTTCGAACTTTAAATAATGGATTGAATTGATTTCTGAAAATATAGAGGAAACCTAATATTGATATACAATCATCCATTCCAAACAGTTATGCATCTAATGGTGATATTAGATTTATGGTTTATCATGAAAAGTGTGTGAGTTTTGCTTCAAAACTGATTATGAAATTAAAAAAAAATGTGTTTGCAGAGAAGTCTCATGAAAAGACTAGTCAAGAAACCGGGAGGAATACATGTGTTCTGAAGCAGGAAATGATTAAAAGTGAAAAAATACCTATAAAGTTGTGAACTTGTGGATGAAATATATATCCTATGATGTGCAAAAACTGCAGAAATATTAATGTAGCAGTGTGGAATATAAATGAACGTCAAAATACACATCATGTCCCATAGGAATCTACTTGCATTGATGTTAAACTGGGTCAGATACTGTAGAATTATTAGGATTGTATGCACCATTCACAGAAGTGAGTTGTCAGTACAAGGAAACAAATATGTATTTCAGGTGGATGAATATTTCCAATAATAATCTTGAGAAAAGTTGATTATATTTCCTCATGCATGAACATGAATGAATGTATGAATGTAGAGAGTGTATATAAGACACATATATTTCATGTTTTGATAAATCAGGAGAGTATATATATATATATAAATATATATATATATATATATATATATATATATATATATATATATATATACCAAAAAAACACACAGAGAAACATAAAAAAGTAGCAATATATGCCAAATGAAATTTATAATGAAATATATAACATCTACTGATGCAAAAATATATACTTTACTGAACATGAAATTATGTATAATGTTGTTGTACTAGGAAGCTCACCCATAGGTTGAATTTTTAGTTCCAACAGCGTTTAAGAGGGGTAGTCTCTTCACACAATTTATATCTGCCGAGTCAGCAACCTCACAAAAATGTACGTGTGATACCAGGTAGGATTCTATATGTACATATAAAAATACATGTGCTGTATAGGCTAGAGAGAAAGGGAGGCAGGGATTCACATATTTGTTAATTTTAAAAACACATGAAAAACTATTCCAAATAAAAATTCACTAGATTTATAACACCTAACATTTATTATGCAAAAGAAAAGTTCAAAAATACACCATGCCTCCTCTGACCTGCTTGTATTTCTGTTCTATTTGGGTTATTTTTCTCCATCATATTAGGATTAGTAGTCAGAGTCTAGTAGGGTATGTGTTAGTGTCAGGGATTCAGTATTTTGAATGGAAAATAGGAAAAAGAATCCAATGTCTATCAAATATGTGCTACACAAAATATTTTCCCTCTCTCATCCAGAACAATGCCTTGACATTACCTTCACCCCAAGTAAGACACAATTAGTGGAGAAGAGTTATAAAATCTGTGAATATATAACTGGAATGGAAAATGCTCAGGAGTTCACAACCTTGGATGTGGTAGAGAAGTTTCCATAAGTAAGTGACAGGTTAAAAACTCCACAAACATGGAGCTCTGCTGGCCTAAAGGACTTCTTGATAAACTGCCTCTGAGGTTGGGCACTTGAAATATATGTTGTTTTCAGGAGCTTTAGCTTCCTTTGTCGTGAGACCATCAAAGCTGGGTCTGATTCTATGTGACCTGGAGGACATGGTTTCTTATTTTCTAATGAACATGAGGCAGCAGTGGTGAATTCTCTCTTTTAAGTAAAATGTGACCAGTGCGTGCTAAGTCTCTCCCCATCTGGGCTGTGAAGCCATTTGGTCATCCTCCACTTTTTCATGGTTTTTCTTTCTCCTGCATTGGTAGTTTGGTATTTGCTTCATGAAATACAAGGAGTTCAAAAGGGACACAGTGCTGGATGGAGTTCTGCCACATGTGGTGGGTCAGGGTCTGCAGGAGAATGCACCAACCAGGCTTCTATCCCACATAGCTTTCTCCCTTGTCTATTGCAACCTGATTCTTAACATTGCCATGAAACCTCTCCATATAACAAGACGCCCTTACATATTAGTGTCTGCTGGCCTCACCATGTCTGTCACAAGCCATTTGGAAGCCAATGGCAAATCCATATGGCCACATCAGAGATGTATTATGACACACATACACACCACTGCTCTAGGCACACTACTCAGCAGGCACCAACTTACTGGCATGTCTGTTCTAGATCATTTTCATGAAACACAGTCAATCAAGGCACTGTCTAGTATACTCATGATAAACAACAGGACATCCAAAGGTTCTCCAGAGACATGTTGTATAGTTGGACTTGACATTTCCATTATATAAGGTAGGAGTTATAAATCTAGTCAAATTTTAATTGAAATATTCTCATGTGTTTTTAAACTTAACAAATATGTGAATTCTTGTTTCCCTTTTCTGTAGCCGATTCACACATGTATATTTATATGCATATATAGAATCCTACCAGGTATCACACGTACATTTTTGTGAGATGGCTGTCTTGGCAGATACAAATTGTGAGAAGAGTTCACTCCTCCTAAATGCTGTTGGAAATGAAAATTCAACCTATAGGAGAGAGTCCTAGTAGAACAACATTATACATTAACTCATGTTCAGTAAAATAAATATTTTTGCATTTGTGGATGATACATATTTACTGATGAATTTCGATTGGCATTTATATTGGTACTTTTTAATGTCTGTGAGTGTTGTGTGTGTGTGTGTGTGTGTGTGTGTGTGTGTGTATATATATAGATATAGATATAGATATAGATATACTCTGCAAATTTTTCAAAATATGAAATATATGTGTCTAATATACACACTCTAAATTCATTCATGTTCATGTATGTGGATTTATAATCAACTTTTCACAAGATGATAATCAGAAATATTCATCCACCTGAAATACATATTTGTTTCCTAGTACTGAAAACTAACTTCAGTGAATGGTGCATACAAATCCTAATTATTCTACAGTAACTGACCCAGTCTAACATCAATGCAAGTAGACTCCTATGGGACATGATATGTAATTTGTCATTCATTTGTATTCGACACTGGTACATTATTGTTTCTTCAGTTTTTGCACATCACAGGATATACATTTCATCCACAAGTTCACAAATTAATAAGCATTTGTTTCAACTTTAATCATCTTGCTTCAGAACACATGTATTGTGAGGGTTTCTTGACTGGTCTTTTCATGAGACTTCTTTCCAAACACATTATTTTGAATTTCCATAATCATTTTGAAGCAAAACTCACACACTCTTCATAATAAACCAAAACACTAATATTTCCATTAGATATATACCTGGTTGGAATGAATGATTGTATATCAATATATGATTTCCTTTAATTTTTCAGATATCAGTTAATTCATTATTTAAAGTTCAAAATAGTTATATTATTTATTCACAGTATGGTCTATTCATGCTTTTTCTCTATGTTCCTAGAAACAGGGTACACCTCTTTGTACCCCCGATTCTCATTTTACACCTTCAATATATTGCTCCCAGAAATGGTGAAAGAAATACTCATGTCACCTCATTATCACAGTAATATTCTGGACAAAAAATGGAAAGGTCACACTTATGATTGTACCAAAGCCTAAATGGAAAGTGAACATGGATTTCTAAAAACATCCATGCCCAGGTTGCCTAATGCTGTCAATTGTCAATCCTATTGGTGACTACATATTTGTTTTTTTCCTAATTTATATATTCAAACTCAACCCTGTTGAAAATGTCTAATTCTATCACTCACTTTATACTTTGCCTGATTTCGTAATGTTTCTATTGATATCTGCTTTTCTACATATTTTCCCCAGTTCAACATAGTGACTGACTCTTCATATGTGCTGACATTTACATTCACTCAACAACCGAAAGTCTATTGCTAAAGAACTTTTGGTCCAAATCCTATACTCACTCGTCTTTCTAAACCTACCGACTATCTTCCTAATCCTACTGAATATCCCTTTTTGACTGGATGTTCTCTTCTAAATTCAATCATCCAATGTACAAGGTCCTATGCCATTGTATATCGAATTATCTGAGGCATCTTTGCAGAACATCATTCAAAGCTAAGTATCCCAATCAAGGGCAAAACCCTTCTGGGCTTCAAATCATACCTAGATTTCTGTTTTCCTACTTATATTTCACCTCTATATTCTTGTAAATATTGCAGGTTCCCAATACCATTATTCATCACACAGAATCACTCGTAACCCAAATCAAACCTGTTTTTAACCCCAAATATACACTGTTCCCTCAATCATTTTACAGAAGAGCAGGGACAGAGTGGTTCTTACAATACAGGAAAGTTGGGGACCTTCCACCTGATGAGAACCTCAAATGTCCATGCACAAATGATACCTGGAGAAGTTGTAGGCAGGTATGAAGCACCTGAGAGAGCAAAAGTCATCTTCCATGGCAAACAACCTGGTCAGGATGAAGGGATGTGTCTGAATCTGCCTCTCTCTCTTCTTATTGTACAGAAGATGGACCAAACCAGGGCTGAGTGGAGAGCTGTTCCCGGGTGCCAATGGTGATATACATTCTACCTTATGAAAGTGTCACAGGAAGTAGGGGCAACCTCCATCTTATGTTACCCTTGGAAGCAACTGTTAGGACAAAGTGGTTGCCAAGGCAGTGACCTCATTCAGTTCCAAAGAATGTGACATACCTCATTTCCTTGGTGATGGAACTCTCTGAACTTGGTATCCAAGAAGCCAGGCACCCAGAGGCAGTCCCAGTCCCAGTCCCAGTGGGCTCACTTGTTTGGATTTACCAAGGACAGAGTCAGTTTTCTTGGTACCTAATGATGTGAGGATGGCCAAATGCCAGGAGAGCTCTGAAGATGGACCGTTCCTGAGAAAACAGGTAGTGTCTAACCACTTTTTCCTGACATCTTCACAAAGTTGGTCAAGGAAACAAGATCTGAGAGAAGACAGGCCATTTCGGGGGAACATAGTATGGCCCACCAGTCAGAGGACACTCCGGATAGTCACAGACCTACTTGGGGGAAGGAGGTGCCTTTGTGGGAGTGGGTGTGGGTTTGTTGTTTTGTCTCATGTTCTGAGAATAGATAGGAAAGGTGGTTTGTTTGGTTTGGAGTGGACAGTTTCTAGTAAGTCATTTGACACGGCGAGTGTTTCTGTGTATCCCACTGTGTCCGTTGTTGTAGACATTCGAAAAGAGAATGCATTAATGAATGTGTCCTGTCTAGTATAAATCATCCCATAATTCATCCTGCCCAATATATGAATGGACTGCAGCTTGTCTTATCAATGTGCAAAACCTGCTATCTTTCTACGTTGTTGTTTTCTTCCTGAATTCTGGCCACTCTCCAGAATAGGCTCATGGATTTGTGTCCAAAATATGTACCACCTCCAAGCTCTGTGACATGGCCATGTACTGGATAGCTGAAGAGAATGGCGAGCATCTCAGAAAACTCAGATATCAGTGTGACCAGGAAAGTCTCAGTGCAGAAACCCTGCTTTGGGCCTTTTGCTTACTTATTGTTGTGTTGCACTGAATGTCAAGAAGGTCTTTGCCTCAGGCCACCCCTTTGTGAAGCCTGAAGAAAACAGTTTTCAAATGGAAATGAATGGGCCTCACCTATGGCTCTTTGCTTAATTGCTTTGGAAAGGGATGTGTCTTTATCAGCCTCTTGGGCCTGTGTGTGGCTGTGACTTAGATTCTCAGCACCTGATGGATCTTAAGAATGATCCCATGTGAGCTTCCAAAACCAAAATGGCAAAAAATTTCATTCATTGTGGATGAAGTCTCTTGCCTTCCTCTGTTAGGTTCCTGCACTCCATCAAATGACAATAGGGATTCTTTGGGTCAAATGAGTTCTTCAAAGCCCTGCAGAGGTGCTTGTGTTTTCGCATGACTCTAAATCACCTAAAGAATCGATACCTAAAATCAGTAGGCCTCAAATTGGAGAAACACAGAAGTATTAACCGCAGGCTTATTTGTTCACTCCTGGTTCACAGAAACGGTGTCCAGGCTACCCTGACTTTAGGCAAATGAGGGGCAAACGAGCAGATTTTGGACACTGTCATTGGCTGCGCCCCTCATGGAAACCTCCAGCCAGAGGTTAAGATGATTGACTATACGGAATAAGATGAGGGGCATGTGGGAGTGTTTTGGTTTTAATTTTGGTCATTTGTGTGGCATTGGAAAAAATGACTGGGTCCACGTGGGCTTGAACTCTGGTGTGATTCCCCTTAGAGACTGGGTTTTTGGAACTGAACTCAGAGAAGCATTGCCATGAATTTTGTTGGGATTTTAAGAGGCCACGCATGAAAGTCGCTCTTGGAAACTGAGACTTAGGCCCCGGGTGGATTTCCACAGAGGCCTGGGAATCTCAGCAAGGATATCACATGATTTTATTCTTAAAGAAATGGCAGCCATAGTTGAGAGTCAAAACACACATGGACCTCACATTGTAGACCTCAATGGGCCTCGCCTAATGTGACCTTTTGTCCACTCTTTGGGAAGCCGTGCCTGTGAGTGTTCTCCAGAGATTTCATTGAAATGAGCTTCCTCACCATTTAATGTTTGCTGAATGAACTGAAACCCACAGTGCCTCCAACTTCATGCTTGAAAAATGGCTAGATAAATACCATGAAATTTTTGAAATTCCTATGACCAGGTGGCACTGGAGAAACATTGGATGTCCTGTTGCTGATCATGAGGATAGCAGACAGTGCCTTGATTTACTGAGTTTCATGAAAATGGTGTAGAACAGAGATGCCAGTAAATTGGAGCCTGCTGAGTAGTGGGTCTAGAGCAATGGTGGGGAGGTGTTTGATAAAACATCCGTGGTAGGGCCATGTTTATCTACCATTGGATTCCAAATGGCTTGTAACTGACATGGTGCAGCCAGCAGACCCTTATATGTAAAGGCATCTTGTTATATGGAGAGATTTCAGAGGAAAATTAAGAATCAGGTTGATATGGACAAGGGGGCAATGGGGCAAGCTGTGAGAGATAGGAGCCTAGTTGGTGCATTCTCTTGGAGACCCTGACCCACCACACGTGACAGAACTCCCTCCAGCACTGTGTCCCAGTTTAGCTCCTAGTATTTCGTGAAACAAATACCAAACTCACAGTGCAGCAGCCAAAACACCACAAAAAGTGGAAGAGGACCAAATGGCTTCACAGTCCACACGGGGAGACACTTAGTCCCCAGTGGCCTCAGTTTACCTACAAAGAGAGGATTCAGCACTGCTTCATCTTGTTCATTGGAAAATAAGAAACCATGTCCTCCAGGTCACATAGATGCAGACCCAGCTTTGATGTTCTCACTACAGAGGAAGCCAAATCTCCTGAAAACAACATATATTTCAAGTGTGGAAGCTCAGAGGCAGTTTCTCAAAAAGTTTTTAGGCCAGCAGAGCTCCATGTTTGTGGAGGGTTTACCCTGTCCCTTAGTTTTGGAAACTCCTCTACCACCTCCAAGGTTGTGAACTCCTGAGCATTTTCCATTCCAGATATGTATTCACTGATTTTGTAACTCTTCTCCTCTAATTGTGTCTTACTTGGGGTGAAGGTAATGTCAAGGCATTGTTCTGGATGAGAGCGGGAGGATATTTGTGCAGCATATATTTACATACACATTGGATTCATTTTCCAATTTTCCATTCGAAATACTGAATCCCTGACACTAACCCATACCTAGTAGACTCAGACTATTCATCCTAATATAATGGAGAAAATTAACCCAACACATTAGAAATACAAGTACTTCAGAGGAGACATGTTGTATAGTTGGACTTGACATTTGCATTATATAAGGTAGGAGTTATAAATCTAGTCAAATTTATTTGAAATATTCTCCATGTGTTTTAAACTTAACAAATATGTGAATTTTTGTTTCCTTTTTCTGTAGTCTATTCACACATGTATATTTATATGCATATATAGAATCCTACCAGGTATCACACGTACATTTTTGTGAGGTGGCTGTCTTGGCAGATACAAATTTTGAGAAGAGTTCACTCCTCCTAAATGCTGTTGGAAATGAAAATTCAACTTATAGGAGAGCGTCCTAGTAGAACAACATTATTCATTAGCTCATGTTCAGTAAAATAAATATTTTTGCATTTGTGGATGATACATATTTACTGATGAATTTCGATTGGCATTTATATTGGTACTTTTTAATGTCTGTTAGTTGTGTGTGTGTGTGTGTGTGTGTGTGTGTGTGTGTATAGATATAGATATAGATATAGATATACTCTCCAAATTTTCAAAATATGAAATATATGTGTCTAATATACACTCTCTAAATTCATTCATGTTCATGTATGTGGATTTATAATCCACTTTTCACAAGATGATAATCAGAAATATTCATCCACCTTAAATACATATTTGTTTCCTAGTACTGAAAACTAACTTCAGTGAATGGTGCATACAAATCCTAATTATTCTACAGTAACTGACACAGTCTAACATCAATGCAAGTAGACTCCTATGGTACATGATATGTAATTTGTCATTCATTTGTATTCGACACTGGTACATTATTGTTTCTTCAGTTTTTGCACATCACAGGATATACATTTCATCCACAAGTTCACAAATTAATAAGCATTTGTTTCAACTTTCACCACTTCTTGCTTCAGAACACATGTATTGTCAGGGTTTCTGGACTGGTCTTTTCATGAGACTTCTTTCCAATACATTATTTTGAATTTCCATAATCATTTTGAAGCAAACGTCACACACTCTTCATGGTAAACCAAAACACAAATATTTCCATTACATATATACCTGGTTGGAATGAATAATTGTATATCAATATACGATTTCCTTTAATTTTTCAGATATCAGTTCAGTTCATTATTTAAAGTTCGAAAAAGTTATATTATTTATTCACAGTATGGTCTATTCATGCTTTTTCTCTATATTCCTAGAAACAGGGTACACCTCTTTGTAACCCCGATTCTCATTTTACACCTTCAATATATTGCTCCCAGAAGTGGTGAAAGAAATACTCATGTCACCTCATTATCACAGTAATATTCTGGACAAAAAATGGAAAGGTCACACTTATGATTGTACCAAAGCCTAAATGGAAAGTGAACATGGATTTCTAAAAACATCCATGTCCAGGTTGCCTAATGCTGTCAATTGTCAATCCTATTGGTGACTACATATTTGTTTTTTTCCTAATTTATATATTCAAACTCAACCCTGTTGAAAATGTCTAATTCTATCACTCACTTTATACTTTGCCTGATTTCCTAATATTTCTATTGATATCTGCTTTTCTACATATTTTCCCCAGTTCAACATAGTGACTGACTCTTCATATGTGCTGACATTTACATTCACTCAACAACCGAAAGTCTATTGCTAAAGAACTTTTGGTCCAAATTCTATACTCACTCTTCTTCCTAAACCTACCGACTATCTTCCTAATCCTATTGAATATCCCTTTTTGACTGGATGTTCTCTCTAAATTCAATCATCCAATGTACAAGGTCCTATGCCATTGTATATCGAATTATCTGAGGCATCTTTGCAGAACATCATTCAAAGCTAAGTATCCCAATCAAGGGCAAAACCCTTCTGGGCTTCAAATCATACCTAGATTTCTGTTTTCCTACTTATATTTCACCTCTATATTCTTGTAAATATTGCAGGTTCCCAATACCATTATTCATCACACAGAATCACTCGTAACCCAAATCAAACCTGTTTTTAACCCCAAGTATACACTGTTCCCTCAATCATTTTACAGAAGAGCAGGGACAGAGTGGTTCTTACAATACAGGAAAGGTGGGGACCTTCCACCTGATGAGAACCTCAAATGTCCATGCACAAATGATACCTGGAGAAGTTGTAGGCAGGTATGAAGCACCTGAGAGAGCAAAAGTCATCTTCCATGGCAAACAACCTGGTCAGGATGAAGGGATGTGTCTGAATCTGCCTCTCTCTCTTCTTATTGTACAGAAGATGGACCAAACCAGGGCTGAGTGGAGAGCTGTTCCCGGGTGCCAATGGTGATATACATTCTACCTTATGAAAGTGTCACAGGAAGTAGGGGCAACCTCCATCTTATGTTACCTTTGGAAGCAACTGTTAGGACAAAGTGGTTGCCAAGGCAGTGACCTCATTCAGTTCCAAAGAATGTGACATACCTCATTTCCTTGGTGATGGAACTCTCTGAACTTGGTATCCAAGAAGCCAGGCACCCAGAGGCAGTCCCAGTCCCAGTCCCAGTGGGCTCACTTGTTTGGATTTACCAAGGACAGAGTCAGTTTTCTTGGTACCTAATGATGTGAGGATGGCCAAATGCCAGGAGAGCTCTGAAGATGGACCTTTCCTGAGAAAACAGGTAGTGGCTAACCGCTTTTTCCTGACATCTTCACAGAGTTGGTCAAGGAAACAAGATCTGAGAGAAGACAGGCCATTTCGGGGGAACATAGTATGGCCCACCAGTCAGAGGACACTCCGGATAGTCACAGAGGTACTTGGGGGAAGGAGGTGCCTTTGTGGGAGTGGGTGTGGGTTTGTTGTTTTGTCTCATGTTCTGAGAATAGATAGAAAAGGCGGTTTGTTTGGTTTGGAGTGGACAGTTTCTAGTAAGTCATTTGACACGGCGAGTGTTTCTCTTTCTGTGTATCACACTGTGTCCGTTGTTGTAGACATTAGAAAAGAGAATGCATTAATGGATGTGTCCTGTCTAGTATAAATCTTCCCATGCCCAATATATGAATGGACTGCAGCTTGTCTTATCGATGTGCAACACCTGCTATCTTTCTAAGTTGTAGTTCTCTTCCTGAATTCTGGCCACTCTCCAGAATAGGCTCATGGATTTGTGTCCAAAATATGTACCACCTCCAAGCTCTGTGACATGGCCATGTACTGGATAGCTGAAGAGAATGGCGAGCATCTCAGAAAACTCAGATATCAGTGTGACCAGGAAAGTCTCAGTGCAGAAACCCTGCTTTGGGCCTTTTGCTTACTTATTGTTGTGTTGCACTGAATGTCAGGAAGGTCTTTGCCTCAGGCCACCCCTTTGTGAAGCCTGATGAAAACAGTTTTCAAATGGAAATGAATGGGCCTCACCTGTGGCTCTTTGCTTAATTGCTTTGGAAAGGGATGTGTCTTTATCAGCCTCTTGGGCCTGTGTGTGCCTGTGACTTAGATTCTCAGCACCTGATGGATCTTAAGAATGATCCCATGTGAGCTTCCAAAACCAAAATGGCAAAAAATTTCATTCATTGTGGATGAAGTCTCTTGCCTTCCTCTGTTAGGTTCCTGCACTCCATCAAATGACAATAGGGATTCTTTGGGTCAAATGAGTTCTTCAAAGCCCTGCAGAGGTACTTGTGTTTTCGCATGACTCTAAATCACCTAAAGAATCGATACCTAAAATCAGTAGGCCTCAAATTGGAGAAACACAGAAGTATTAACGGCAGGCTTATTTGTTCACTCCTGGTTCACAGAAACGGTGTCCAGGCTACCCTGACTTTAGACAAATGAGGGGCAAACGAGCTGATTTTGGACACTGTCTTGGGCTGCGCCCCTCATGGAAACCTCCAGCCAGAGGTTAAGATGATTGACTATATGAAATAAGATGAGGGCCATGTGGGAGTGTTTTGGTTTTAATTTTGGTCATTTGTGTGGCATTGGAAAAAATGACTGGGTCCACGTGGGCTTGAACTCTGGTGTGATTCCCCTTAGAGACTGGGTTTTGGAACTGAACTCAGAGAAGCATTGCCATAAATTTTGTTGGGATTTTAAGAGGCCACGCATGAAAGTCGCTCTTGGAAACTGAGACCTAGGCCCCAAGTGGATTTCCACAGAGGCCTGGGAATCTCAGCAAGGATATCACATGATTTTATTCTTAAAGAAATGGCAGCCATAGTTGAGAGTCAAAACACACATGGACCTCACATTGTAGACCTCAATGGGCCTGGCCTAATGTGACCTTTTGTCCACTCTTTGGGAAGCCGTGCCTGTGAGAGTTCTCCAGAGATTTCATTGAAATGAGCTTCCTCACCATTTAAAGTTTGCTGAATGAACTGAAACCCACAGTGCCTCCAACTTCATGCTTGAAAAATGGCTAGATAAATACCATGAAATTTTTGAAATTCCTATGACCAGGTGGCACTGGAGAAACATTGGATGTCCTGTTGCTGATCATGAGTATACCAGACAGTGCCTTGATTTACTGAGTTTCATGAAAATGGTGTAGAACAGAGATGCCAGAAATTTGGAGCCTGCTGAGTAGTGGGTCTAGAGCAGTGGTGGGGAGGTGTTTGATAAAACATCCGTGGTAGGGCCATGTGGATCTACCATTGGATTCCAAATGGCTTGTAACTGACATGGTCAGCCAACAGACCCTTATATGTAAAGGCATCTTGTTATATGGAGAGTTTTCAGAGGAAAATTAAGAATCAGGTTGATATGGACAAGGGGGCAATGGGGCAAGCTGTGAGAGATAGGAGCCTAGTTGGTGCATTCTCTTGCAGACCCTGACCCACCACACGTGACAGAACTCCCTCCAGCACTGTGTCCCAGTTTAGCTCCTAGTATTTCGTGAAACAAATACCAAACTCACAGTGCAGCAGCAAAAACTCCACAAAAAGTGGAAGAGGACCAAATGGCTTCACAGTCCACACGGGGAGACACTTAGTCCCCAGTGGCCTCAGTTTACCTACAAAGAGAGAATTCAGCACTGCTTCATCTTGTTCATTGGAAAATAAGAAACCATGTCCTCCAGGTCACATAGATGCAGACCCAGCTTTGATGTTCTCACTACAGAGGAAGCCAAATCTCCTGAAAACAACATATATTTCAAGTGTGGAAGCTCAGAGGCAGTTTCTCAAAAAGTTTTTAGGCCAGCAGAGCTCCATGTTTGCGGAGGGTTTACCCTGTCCCTCAGTTTTGGAAACTCCTCTACCACCTCCAAGGTTGTGAACTCCTTAGCATTTTCCATTCCAGATATGTATTCACTGATTTTGTAACTCTTCTCCTCTAATTGTGTCTTACTTGGGGTGAAGGTAATGTCAAGGCATTGTTCTGGATGAGAGCGGGAGGATATTTGTGCAGCATATATTTACATACACATTGGATTCATTTTCCAATTTTCCATTCGAAATACTGAATCCCTGACACTAACCCATACCTAGTAGACTCAGACTATTCATCCTAATATAATGGAGAAAATTAACCCAACACATTAGAAATACAAGTACTTCAGAGGAGACATGTTGTATAGTTGGACTTGACATTTGCATTATATAAGGTAGGAGTTATAAATCTAGTCAAATTTATTTGAAATATTCTCCATGTGTTTTAAACTTAACAAATATGTGAATTTTTGTTTCCTTTTTCTGTAGTCTATTCACACATGTATATTTATATGCATATATAGAATCCTACCAGGTATCACACGTACATTTTTGTGAGGTGGCTGTCTTGGCAGATACAAATTGTGAGAAGAGTTCACTCCTCCTAAATGCTGTTGGAAATGAAAATTCAACTTATAGGAGAGCGTCCTAGTAGAACAACATTATTCATTAGCTCATGTTCAGTAAAATAAATATTTTTGCATTTGTGGATGATACATATTTACTGATGAATTTCGATTGGCATTTATATTGGTACTTTTTAATGTCTGTGAGTTGTGTGTGTGTGTGTGTGTTTGTGTGTGTGTGTGTATAGATATAGATATAGATATAGATAAACTCTCCAAATTTTTCAAAATATGAAATATATGTGTCTAATATACACTCTCTAAATTCATTCATGTTCATGTATGTGGATTTATAATCCACTTTTCACAAGATGATAATCAGAAATATTCATCCACCTTAAATACATATTTGTTTCCTAGTACTGAAAACTAACTTCAGTGAATGGTGCATACAAATCCTAATTATTCTACAGTAACTGACCCAGTCTAACATCAATGCAAGTAGACTCCTATGGGACATGATATGTAATTTGTCATTCATTTGTATTCGACACTGGTCATTATTGTTTCTTCAGTTTTTGCACATCACAGGATATACATTTCATCCACAAGTTCACAATTTAATAAGCATTTGTTTCAACTTTCACCACTTCTTGCTTCAGAACACATGTATTGTCAGGGTTTCTTGACTGGTCTTTTCATGAGACTTCTTTCCAAACACATTATTTTGAATTTCCATAATCATTTTGAAGCAAACGTCACACACTCTTCATGATAAACCAAAACACAAATATTTCCATTACATATATACCTGGTTGGAATGAATGATTGTATATCAATATACGATTTCCTTTAATTTTTCAGATATCAGTTCAGTTCATTATTTAAAGTTCAAAAAAGTTATATTATTTATTCACAGTATGGTCTATTCATGCTTTTTCTCTATATTCCTAGAAACAGGGTAAACCTCTTTGTAACCCCGATTCTCATTTTACATCTTCAATATATTGCTCCCAGAAATGGTGAAAGAAATACTCATGTCACCTCATTATCACAGTAGTATTCTGGACAAAAAATGGAAAGGTCACACTTATGATTGTACCAAAGCCTAAATGGAAAGTGAACATGGATTTCTAAAAACATCCATGTCCAGGTTGCCTAATGCTGTCAATTGTCAATCCTATTGGTGACTACATATTTGTTTTTTTCCTAATTTATATATTCAAACTCAACCCTGTTGAAAATGTCTAATTCTATCACTCACTTTATACTTTGCCTGATTTCCTAATATTTCTATTGATATCTGCTTTTCTACATATTTTCCCCAGTTCAACATAGTGACTGACTCTTCATATGTGCTGACATTTACATTCACTCAACAACCGAAAGTCTATTGCTAAAGAACTTTTGGTCCAAATTCTATACTCACTCTTCTTCCTAAACCTACCGACTATCTTCCTAATCCTATTGAATATCCCTTTTTGACTGGATGTTCTCTCTAAATTCAATCATCCAATGTACAAGGTCCTATGCCATTGTATATCGAATTATCTGAGGCATCTTTGCAGAACATCATTCAAAGCTAAGTATCCCAATCAAGGGCAAAACCCTTCTGGGCTTCAAATCATACCTAGATTTCTGTTTTCCTACTTATATTTCACCTCTATATTCTTGTAAATATTGCAGGTTCCCAATACCATTATTCATCACACAGAATCACTCGTAACCCAAATCAAACCTGTTTTTAACCCCAAGTATACACTGTTCCCTCAATCATTTCACAGAAGAGCAGGGACAGAGTGGTTCTTACAATACAGGAAAGTTGGGGACCTTCCACCTGATGAGAACCTCAAATGTCCATGCACAAATGATACCTGGAGAAGTTGTAGGCAGGTATGAAGCACCTGAGAGAGCAAAAGTCATCTTCCATGGCAAACAACCTGGTCAGGATGAAGGGATGTGTCTGAATCTGCCTCTCTCTCTTCTTATTGTACAGAAGATGGACCAAACCAGGGCTGAGTGGAGAGCTGTTCCCGGGTGCCAATGGTGATATACATTCTACCTTATGAAAGTGTCACAGGAAGTAGGGGCAACCTCCATCTTATGTTACCCTTGGAAGCAACTGTTAGGACAAAGTGGTTGCCAAGGCAGTGACCTCATTCAGTTCCAAAGAATGTGACATACCTCATTTCCTTGGTGATGGAACTCTCTGAACTTGGTATCCAAGAAGCCAGGCACCCAGAGGCAGTCCCAGTCCCAGTCCCAGTGGGCTCACTTGTTTGGATTTACCAAGGACAGAGTCAGTTTTCTTGGTACCTAATGATGTGAGGATGGCCAAATGCCAGGAGAGCTCTGAAGATGGACCTTTCCTGAGAAAACAGGTAGTGGCTAACCGCTTTTTCCTGACATCTTCACAGAGTTGGTCAAGGAAACAAGATCTGAGAGAAGACAGGCCATTTCGGGGGAACATAGTATGGCCCACCAGTCAGAGGACACTCCGGATAGTCACAGAGGTACTTGTGGGAAGGAGGTGCCTTTGTGGGAGTGGGTGTGGGTTTGTTGTTTTGTCTCATGTTCTGAGAATAGATAGAAAAGGCGGTTTGTTTGGTTTGGAGTGGACAGTTTCTAGTAAGTCATTTGACACGGCGAGTGTTTCTCTTTCTGTGTATCACACTGTGTCCGTTGTTGTAGACATTAGAAAAGAGAATGCATTAATGGATGTGTCCTGTCTAGTATAAATCTTCCCATGCCCAATATATGAATGGACTGCAGCTTGTCTTATCGATGTGCAACACCTGCTATCTTTCTAAGTTGTAGTTCTCTTCCTGAATTCTGGCCACTCTCCAGAATAGGCTCATGGATTTGTGTCCAAAATATGTACCACCTCCAAGCTCTGTGACATGGCCATGTACTGGATAGCTGAAGAGAATGGCGAGCATCTCAGAAAACTCAGATATCAGTGTGACCAGGAAAGTCTCAGTGCAGAAACCCTGCTTTGGGCCTTTTGCTTACTTATTGTTGTGTTGCACTGAATGTCAGGAAGGTCTTTGCCTCAGGCCACCCCTTTGTGAAGCCTGATGAAAACAGTTTTCAAATGGAAATGAATGGGCCTCACCTGTGGCTCTTTGCTTAATTGCTTTGGAAAGGGATGTGTCTTTATCAGCCTCTTGGGCCTGTGTGTGGCTGTGACTTAGATTCTCAGCACCTGATGGATCTTAAGAATGATCCCATGTGAGCTTCCAAAACCAAAATGGCAAAAAATTTCATTCATTGTGGATGAAGTCTCTTGCCTTCCTCTGTTAGGTTCCTGCACTCCATCAAATGACAATAGGGATTCTTTGGGTCAAATGAGTTCTTCAAAGCCCTGCAGAGGTACTTGTGTTTTCGCATGACTCTAAATCACCTAAAGAATCGATACCTAAAATCAGTAGGCCTCAAATTGGAGAAACACAGAAGTATTAACGGCAGGCTTATTTGTTCACTCCTGGTTCACAGAAACGGTGTCCAGGCTACCCTGACTTTAGACAAATGAGGGGCAAACGAGCTGATTTTGGACACTGTCTTGGGCTGCGCCCCTCATGGAAACCTCCAGCCAGAGGTTAAGATGATTGACTATATGAAATAAGATGAGGGCCATGTGGGAGTGTTTTGGTTTTAATTTTGGTCATTTGTGTGGCATTGGAAAAAATGACTGGGTCCACGTGGGCTTGAACTCTGGTGTGATTCCCCTTAGAGACTGGGTTTTGGAACTGAACTCAGAGAAGCATTGCCATAAATTTTGTTGGGATTTTAAGAGGCCACGCATGAAAGTCGCTCTTGGAAACTGAGACCTAGGCCCCAAGTGGATTTCCACAGAGGCCTGGGAATCTCAGCAAGGATATCACATGATTTTATTCTTAAAGAAATGGCAGCCATAGTTGAGAGTCAAAACACACATGGACCTCACATTGTAGACCTCAATGGGCCTGGCCTAATGTGACCTTTTGTCCACTCTTTGGGAAGCCGTGCCTGTGAGAGTTCTCCAGAGATTTCATTGAAATGAGCTTCCTCACCATTTAAAGTTTGCTGAATGAACTGAAACCCACAGTGCCTCCAACTTCATGCTTGAAAAATGGCTAGATAAATACCATGAAATTTTTGAAATTCCTATGACCAGGTGGCACTGGAGAAACATTGGATGTCCTGTTGCTGATCATGAGTATACCAGACAGTGCCTTGATTTACTGAGTTTCATGAAAATGGTGTAGAACAGAGATGCCAGAAATTTGGAGCCTGCTGAGTAGTGGGTCTAGAGCAGTGGTGGGGAGGTGTTTGATAAAACATCCGTGGTAGGGCCATGTGGATCTACCATTGGATTCCAAATGGCTTGTAACTGACATGGTGCAGCCAACAGACCCTTATATGTAAAGGCATCTTGTTATATGGAGAGTTTTCAGAGGAAAATTAAGAATCAGGTTGATATGGACAAGGGGGCAATGGGGCAAGCTGTGAGAGATAGGAGCCTAGTTGGTGCATTCTCTTGCAGACCCTGACCCACCACACGTGACAGAACTCCCTCCAGCACTGTGTCCCAGTTTAGCTCCTAGTATTTCGTGAAACAAATACCAAACTCACAGTGCAGCAGCAAAAACACCACAAAAAGTGGAAGAGGACCAAATGGCTTCACAGTCCACACGGGGAGACACTTAGTCCCCAGTGGCCTCAGTTTACCTACAAAGAGAGGATTCAGCACTGCTTCATCTTGTTCATTGGAAAATAAGAAACCATGTCCTCCAGGTCACATAGATGCAGACCCAGCTTTGATGTTCTCACTACAGAGGAAGCCAAATCTCCTGAAAACAACATATATTTCAAGTGTGGAAGCTCAGAGGCAGTTTCTCAAAAAGTTTTTAGGCCAGCAGAGCTCCATGTTTGTGGAGGGTTTACCCTGTCCCTTAGTTTTGGAAACTCCTCTACCACCTCCAAGGTTGTGAACTCCTGAGCATTTTCCATTCCAGATATGTATTCACTGATTTTGTAACTCTTCTCCTCTAATTGTGTCTTACTTGGGGTGAAGGTAATGTCAAGGCATTGTTCTGGATGAGAGCGGGAGGATATTTGTGCAGCATATATTTACATACACATTGGATTCATTTTCCAATTTTCCATTCGAAATACTGAATCCCTGACACTAACCCATACCTAGTAGACTCAGACTATTCATCCTAATATAATGGAGAAAATTAACCCAACACATTAGAAATACAAGTACTTCAGAGGAGACATGTTGTATAGTTGGACTTGACATTTGCATTATATAAGGTAGGAGTTATAAATCTAGTCAAATTTATTTGAAATATTCTCCATGTGTTTTAAACTTAACAAATATGTGAATTTTTGTTTCCTTTTTCTGTAGTCTATTCACACATGTATATTTATATGCATATATAGAATCCTACCAGGTATCACACGTACATTTTTGTGAGGTGGCTGTCTTGGCAGATACAAATTGTGAGAAGAGTTCACTCCTCCTAAATGCTGTTGGAAATGAAAATTCAACTTATAGGAGAGCGTCCTAGTAGAACAACATTATTCATTAGCTCCTGTTCAGTAAAATAAATATTTTTGCATTTGTGGATGATACATATTTACTGATGAATTTCGATTGGCATTTATATTGGTACTTTTTAATGTCTGTGAGTTGTGTGTGTGTGTGTGTGTGTGTGTGTGTGTATAGATATAGATATAGATATAGATATACTCTCCAAATTTTTCAAAATATGAAATATATGTGTCTAATATACACTCTCTAAATTCATTCATGTTCATGTATGTGGATTTATAATCCACTTTTCACAAGATGATAATCAGAAATATTCATCCACCTGAAATACATATTTGTTTCCTAGTACTGAAAACTAACTTCAGTGAATGGTGCATACAAATCCTAATTATTCTACAGTAACTGACCCAGTCTAACATCAATGCAAGTAGACTCCTATGGGACATGATATGTAATTTGTCATTCATTTGTATTCGACACTGGTCATTATTGTTTCTTCAGTTTTTGCACATCACAGGATATACATTTCATCCACAAGTTCACAATTTAATAAGCATTTGTTTCAACTTTCACCACTTCTTGCTTCAGAACACATGTATTGTGAGGGTTTCTTGACTGGTCTTTTCATGAGACTTCTTTCCAAACACATTATTTTGAATTTCCATAATCATTTTGAAGCAAAACTCACACACTCTTCATAATAAACCAAAACACTAATATTTCCATTAGATATATACCTGGTTGGAATGAATGATTGTATATCAATATATGATTTCCTTTAATTTTTCAGATATCAGTTAATTCATTATTTAAAGTTCAAAATAGTTATATTATTTATTCACAGTATGGTCTATTCATGCTTTTTCTCTATGTTCCTAGAAACAGGGTACACCTCTTTGTACCCCCGATTCTCATTTTACAACTTCAATATATTGCTCCCAGAAATGGTGAAAGAAATACTCATGTCACCTCATTATCACAGTAATATTCTGGACAAAAAATGGAAAGGTCACACTTATGATTGTACCAAAGCCTAAATGGAAAGTGAACATGGATTTCTAAAAACATCCATGCCCAGGTTGCCTAATGCTGTCAATTGTCAATCCTATTGGTGACTACATATTTGTTTTTTTCCTAATTTATATATTCAAACTCAACCCTGTTGAAAATGTCTAATTCTATCACTCACTTTATACTTTGCCTGATTTCGTAATGTTTCTATTGATATCTGCTTTTCTACATATTTTCCCCAGTTCAACATAGTGACTGACTCTTCATATGTGCTGACATTTACATTCACTCAACAACCGAAAGTCTATTGCTAAAGAACTTTTGGTCCAAATCCTATACTCACTCGTCTTTCTAAACCTACCGACTATCTTCCTAATCCTACTGAATATCCCTTTTTGACTGGATGTTCTCTTCTAAATTCAATCATCCAATGTACAAGGTCCTATGCCATTGTATATGGAATTATCTGAGGCATCTTTGCAGAACATCATTCAAAGCTAAGTATCCCAATCAAGGGCAAAACCCTTCTGGGCTTCAAATCATACCTAGATTTCTGTTTTCCTACTTATATTTCACCTCTATATTCTTGTAAATATTGCAGGTTCCCAATACCATTATTCATCACACAGAATCACTCGTAACCCAAATCAAACCTGTTTTTAACCCCAAGTATACACTGTTCCCTCAATCATTTCACAGAAGAGCAGGGACAGAGTGGTTCTTACAATACAGGAAAGTTGGGGACCTTCCACCTGATGAGAACCTCAAATGTCCATGCACAAATGATACCTGGAGAAGTTGTAGGCAGGTATGAAGCACCTGAGAGAGCAAAAGTCATCTTCCATGGCAAACAACCTGGTCAGGATGAAGGGATGTGTCTGAATCTGCCTCTCTCTCTTCTTATTGTACAGAAGATGGACCAAACCAGGGCTGAGTGGAGAGCTGTTCCCGGGTGCCAATGGTGATATACATTCTACCTTATGAAAGTGTCACAGGAAGTAGGGGCAACCTCCATCTTATGTTACCCTTGGAAGCAACTGTTAGGACAAAGTGGTTGCCAAGGCAGTGACCTCATTCAGTTCCAAAGAATGTGACATACCTCATTTCCTTGGTGATGGAACTCTCTGAACTTGGTATCCAAGAAGCCAGGCACCCAGAGGCAGTCCCAGTCCCAGTCCCAGTGGGCTCACTTGTTTGGATTTACCAAGGACAGAGTCAGTTTTCTTGGTACCTAATGATGTGAGGATGGCCAAATGCCAGGAGAGCTCTGAAGATGGACCTTTCCTGAGAAAACAGGTAGTGGCTAACCGCTTTTTCCTGACATCTTCACAGAGTTGGTCAAGGAAACAAGATCTGAGAGAAGACAGGCCATTTCGGGGGAACATAGTATGTCCCACCAGTCAGAGGACACTCCGGATAGTCACAGAGGTACTTGGGGGAAGGAGGTGCCTTTGTGGGAGTGGGTGTGGGTTTGTTGTTTTGTCTCATGTTCTGAGAATAGATAGAAAAGGCGGTTTGTTTGGTTTGGAGTGGACAGTTTCTAGTAAGTCATTTGACACGGCGAGTGTTTCTCTTTCTGTGTATCACACTGTGTCCGTTGTTGTAGACATTAGAAAAGAGAATGCATTAATGGATGTGTCCTGTCTAGTATAAATCTTCCCATACCCAATATATGAATGGACTGCAGCTTGTCTTATCGATGTGCAACACCTGCTATCTTTCTAAGTTGTAGTTCTCTTCCTGAATTCTGGCCACTCTCCAGAATAGGCTCATGGATTTGTGTCCAAAATATGTACTACCTCCAAGCTCTGTGACATGGCCATGTACTGGATAGCTGAAGAGAATGGCGAGCATCTCAGAAAACTCAGATATCAGTGTGACCAGGAAAGTCTCAGTGCAGAAACCCTGCTTTGGGCCTTTTGCTTACTTATTGTTGTGTTGCACTGAATGTCAGGAAGGTCTTTGCCTCAGGCCACCCCTTTGTGAAGCCTGATGAAAACAGTTTTCAAATGGAAATGAATGGGCCTCACCTGTGGCTCTTTGCTTAATTGCTTTGGAAAGGGATGTGTCTTTATCAGCCTCTTGGGCCTGTGTGTGGCTGTGACTTAGATTCTCAGCACCTGATGGATATTAAGAATGATCCCATGTGAGCTTCCAAAACCAAAATGGCAAAAAATTTCATTCATTGTGGATGAAGTCTCTTGCCTTCCTCTGTTAGGTTCCTGCACTCCATCAAATGACAATAGGGATTCTTTGGGTCAAATGAGTTCTTCAAAGCCCTGCAGAGGTACTTGTGTTTTCGCATGACTCTAAATCACCTAAAGAATCGATACCTAAAATCAGTAGGCCTCAAATTGGAGAAACACAGAAGTATTAACGGCAGGCTTATTTGTTCACTCCTGGTTCACAGAAACGGTGTCCAGGCTACCCTGATTTTAGACAAATGAGGGGCAAACGAGCTGATTTTGGACACTGTCTTGGGCTGCGCCCCTCATGGAAACCTCCAGCCAGAGGTTAAGATGATTGACTATATGAAATAAGATGAGGGCCATGTGGGAGTGTTTTGGTTTTAATTTTGGTCATTTGTGTGGCATTGGAAAAAATGACTGGGTCCACGTGGGCTTGAACTCTGGTGTGATTCCCCTTAGAGACTGGGTTTTGGAACTGAACTCAGAGAAGCATTGCCATAAATTTTGTTGGGATTTTAAGAGGCCACGCATGAAAGTCGCTCTTGGAAACTGAGACCTAGGCCCCAAGTGGATTTCCACAGAGGCCTGGGAATCTCAGCAAGGATATCACATGATTTTATTCTTAAAGAAATGGCAGCCATAGTTGAGAGTCAAAAACACACATGGACCTCACATTGTAGACCTCAATGGGCCTGGCCTAATGTGACCTTTTGTCCACTCTTTGGGAAGCCGTGCCTGTGAGAGTTCTCCAGAGATTTCATTGAAATGAGCTTCCTCACCATTTAAAGTTTGCTGAATGAACTGAAACCCACAGTGCCTCCAACTTCATGCTTGAAAAATGGCTAGATAAATACCATGAAATTTTTGAAATTCCTATGACCAGGTGGCACTGGAGAAACATTGGATGTCCTGTTGCTGATCATGAGTATACCAGACAGTGCCTTGATTTACTGAGTTTCATGAAAATGGTGTAGAACAGAGATGCCAGAAATTTGGAGCCTGCTGAGTAGTGGGTCTAGAGCAGTGGTGGGGAGGTGTTTGATAAAACATCCGTGGTAGGGCCATGTGGATCTACCATTGGATTCCAAATGGCTTGTAACTGACATGGTGCAGCCAACAGACCCTTATATGTAAAGGCATCTTGTTATATGGAGAGTTTTCAGAGGAAAATTAAGAATCAGGTTGATATGGACAAGGGGGCAATGGGGCAAGCTGTGAGAGATAGGAGCCTAGTTGGTGCATTCTCTTGCAGACCCTGACCCACCACACGTGACAGAACTCCCTCCAGCACTGTGTCCCAGTTTAGCTCCTAGTATTTCGTGAAACAAATACCAAACTCACAGTGCAGCAGCCAAAACACCACAAAAAGTGGAAGAGGACCAAATGGCTTCACAGTCCACACGGGGAGACACTTAGTCCCCAGTGGCCTCAGTTTACCTACAAAGAGAGAATTCAGCACTGCTTCATCTTGTTCATTGGAAAATAAGAAACCATGTCCTCCAGGTCACATAGATGCAGACCCAGCTTTGATGTTCTCACTACAGAGGAAGCCAAATCTCCTGAAAACAACATATATTTCAAGTGTGGAAGCTCAGAGGCAGTTTCTCAAAAAGTTTTTAGGCCAGCAGAGCTCCATGTTTGTGGAGGGTTTACCCTGTCCCTTAGTTTTGGAAACTCCTCTACCACCTCCAAGGTTGTGAACTCCTGAGCATTTTCCATTCCAGATATGTATTCACTGATTTTGTAACTCTTCTCCTCTAATTGTGTCTTACTTGGGGTGAAGGTAATGTCAAGGCATTGTTCTGGATGAGAGCGGGAGGATATTTGTGCAGCATATATTTACATACACATTGGATTCATTTTCCAATTTTCCATTCGAAATACTGAATCCCTGACACTAACCCATACCTAGTAGACTCAGACTATTCATCCTAATATAATGGAGAAAATTAACCCAACACATTAGAAATACAAGTACTTCAGAGGAGACATGTTGTATAGTTGGACTTGACATTTGCATTATATAAGGTAGGAGTTATAAATCTAGTCAAATTTATTTGAAATATTCTCCATGTGTTTTAAACTTAACAAATATGTGAATTTTTGTTTCCTTTTTCTGTAGTCTCTTCACACATGTATATTTATATGCATATATAGAATCCTACCAGGTATCACACGTACATTTTTGTGAGGTGGCTGTCTTGGCAGATACAAATTGTGAGAAGAGTTCACTCCTCCTAAATGCTGTTGGAAATGAAAATTCAACTTATAGGAGAGCGTCCTAGTAGAACAACATTATTCATTAGCTCATGTTCAGTAAAATAAATATTTTTGCATTTGTGGATGATACATATTTACTGATGAATTTCGATTGGCATTTATATTGGTACTTTTTAATGTCTGTGAGTTGTGTGTGTGTGTGTGTGTGTGTGTGTGTGTGTGTGTGTATAGATATAGATATAGATATAGATATACTCTCCAAATTTTTCAAAATATGAAATATATGTGTCTAATATACACTCTCTAAATTCATTCATGTTCATGTATGTGGATTTATAATCCACTTTTCACAAGATGATAATCAGAAATATTCATCCACCTGAAATACATATTTGTTTCCTAGTACTGAAAACTAACTTCAGTGAATGGTGCATACAAATCCTAATTATTCTACAGTAACTGACCCAGTCTAACATCAATGCAAGTAGACTCCTATGGGACATGATATGTATTTTGTCATTCATTTGTATTCGACACTGGTCATTATTGTTTCTTCAGTTTTTGCACATCACAGGATATACATTTCATCCACAAGTTCACAAATTAATAAGCATTTGTTTCAACTTTCACCACTTCTTGCTTCAGAACACATGTATTGTCAGGGTTTCTTGACTGGGCTTTTCATGAGACTTCTTTCCAAACACATTATTTTGAATTTCCATAATCATTTTGAAGCAAACGTCACACACTCTTCATGATAAACCAAAACACAAATATTTCCATTACATATATACCTGGTTGGAATGAATGATTGTATATCAATATACGATTTCCTTTAATTTTTCAGATATCAGTTCAGTTCATTATTTAAAGTTCAAAAAAGTTATATTATTTATTCACAGTATGGTCTATTCATGCTTTTTCTCTATATTCCTAGAAACAGGGTACACCTCTTTGTAACCCCGATTCTCATTTTACATCTTCAATGTATTGCTCCCAGAAATGGTGAAAGAAATACTCATGTCACCTCATTATCACAGTAATATTCTGGACAAAAAATGGAAAGGTCACACTTATGATTGTACCAAAGCCTAAATGGAAAGTGAACATGGATTTCTAAAAACATCCATGTCCAGGTTGCCTAATGCTGTCAATTGTCAATCCTATTGGTGACTACATATTTGTTTTTTTCCTAATTTATATATTCAAACTCAACCCTGTTGAAAATGTCTAATTCTATCACTCACTTTATACTTTGCCTGATTTCCTAATATTTCTATTGATATCTGATTTTCTACATATTTTCCCCAGTTCAACATAGTGACTGACTCTTCATATGTGCTGACATTTACATTCACTCAACAACCGAAAGTCTATTGCTAAAGAACTTTTGGTCCAAATTCTATACTCACTCTTCTTCCTAAACCTACCGACTATCTTCCTAATCCTACTGAATATCCCTTTTTGACTGGATGTTCTCTCTAAATTCAATCATCCAATGTACAAGGTCCTATGCCATTGTATATCGAATTATCTGAGGCATCTTTGCAGAACATCATTCAAAGCTAAGTATCCCAATCAAGGGCAAAACCCTTCTGGGCTTCAAATCATACCTAGATTTCTGTTTTCCTACTTATATTTCACCTCTATATTCTTGTAAATATTGCAGGTTCCCAATACCATTATTCATCACACAGAATCACTCGTAACCCAAATCAAACCTGTTTTTAACCCCAAGTATACACTGTTCCCTCAATCATTTTACAGAAGAGCAGGGACAGAGTGGTTCTTACAATACAGGAAAGTTGGGGACCTTCCACCTGATGAGAACCTCAAATGTCCATGCACAAATGATACCTGGAGAAGTTGTAGGCAGGTATGAAGCACCTGAGAGAGCAAAAGTCATCTTCCATGGCAAACAACCTGGTCAGGATGAAGGGATGTGTCTGAATCTGCCTCTCTCTCTTCTTATTGTACAGAAGATGGACCAAACCAGGGCTGAGTGGAGAGCTGTTCCCGGGTGCCAATGGTGATATACATTCTACCTTATGAAAGTGTCACAGGAAGTAGGGGCAACCTCCATCTTATGTTACCCTTGGAAGCAACTGTTAGGACAAAGTGGTTGCCAAGGCAATGACCTCATTCAGTTCCAAAGAATGTGACATACCTCATTTCCTTGGTGATGGAACTCTCTGAACTTGGTATCCAAGAAGCCAGGCACCCAGAGGCAGTCCCAGTCCCAGTCCCAGTGGGCTCACTTGTTTGGATTTACCAAGAACAGAGTCAGTTTTCTTGGTACCTAATGATGTGAGGATGGCCAAATGCCAGGAGAGCTCTGAAGATGGACCTTTCCTGAGAAAACAGGTAGTGGCTAACCACTTTTTCCTGACATCTTCACAGAGTTGGTCAAGGAAACAAGATCTGAGAGAAGACAGGCCATTTCGGGGGAACATAGTATGGCCCACCAGTCAGAGGACACTCCGGATAGTCACAGACCTACTTGGGGGAAGGAGGTGCCTTTGTGGGAGTGGGTGTGGGTTTGTTGTTTTGTCTCATGTTCTGAGAATAGATAGGATAGGCGGTTTGTTTGGTTTGGAGTGGACAGTTTCTAGTAAGTCATTTGACACGGCGAGTGTTTCTGTTTCTGTGTATCCCACTGTGTCCGTTGTTGTAGACATTAGAAAAGAGAATGCATTAATGGATGTGTCCTGTCTAGTATAAATCTTCCCATGCCCAATATATGAATGGACTGCAGCTTGTCTTATCGATGTGCAACACCTGCTATCTTTCTAAGTTGTAGTTTTCTTCCTGAATTCTGGCCACTCTCCAGAATAGGCTCATGGATTTGTGTCCAAAATATGTACCACCTCCAAGCTCTGTGACATGGCCATGTACTGGATAGCTGAAGAGAATGGCGAGCATCTCAGAAAACTCAGATATCAGTGTGACCAGGAAAGTCTCAGTGCAGAAACCCTGCTTTGGGCCTTTTGCTTACTTATTGTTGTGTTGCACTGAATGTCAGGAAGGTCTTTGCCTCAGGCCACCCCTTTGTGAAGCCTGATGAAAACAGTTTTCAAATGGAAATAAATGGGCCTCACCTGTGGCTCTTTGCTTAATTGCTTTGGAAAGGGATGTGTCTTTATCAGCCTCTTGGGCCTGTGTGTGCCTGTGACTTAGATTCTCAGCACCTGATGGATCTTAAGAATGATCCCATGTGAGCTTCCAAAACCAAAATGGCAAAAAATTTCATTCATTGTGGATGAAGTCTCTTGCCTTCCTCTGTTAGGTTCCTGCACTCCATCAAATGACAATAGGGATTCTTTGGGTCAAATGAGTTCTTCAAAGCCCTGCAGAGGTACTTGTGTTTTCGCATGACTCTAAATCACCTAAAGAATCGATACCTAAAATCAGTAGGCCTCAAATTGGAGAAACACAGAAGTATTAACGGCAGGCTTATTTGTTCACTCCTGGTTCACAGAAACGGTGTCCAGGCTACCCTGACTTTAGACAAATGAGGGGCAAACGAGCTGATTTTGGACACTGTCTTGGGCTGCGCCCCTCATGGAAACCTCCAGCCAGAAGTTAAGATGATTGACTATATGAAATAAGATGAGGGCCATGTGGGAGTGTTTTGGTTTTAATTTTGGTCATTTGTGTGGCATTGGAAAAAATGACTGGGTCCACGTGGGCTTGAACTCTGGTGTGATTCCCCTTAGAGACTGGGCTTTGGAACTGAACTCAGAGAAGCATTGCCATGAATTATGTTGGGATTTTAAGAGGCCACGCATGAAAGTCGCTCTTGGAAACTGAGACCTAGGCCCCGGGTGAATTTCCACAGAGGCCTGGGAATCTCAGCAAGGATATCACATGATTTTATTCTTAAAGAAATGGCAGCCATAGTTGAGAGTCGAAACACACATGGACCTCACATTGTAGACCTCAATGGGCCTGGCCTAATGTGACCTTTTGTCCACTCTTTGGGAAGCCATGCCTGTGAGAGTTCTCCAGAGATTTCATTGAAATGAGCTTCCTCACCATTTAATGTTTGCTGAATGAACTGAAACCCACAGTGCCTCCAACTTCATGCTTGAAAAATGGCTAGATAAATACCATGAAATTTTTGAAATTCCTATGACCAGGTGGCACTGGAGAAACATTGGATGTCCTGTTGCTGATCATGAGTGTACCAGACAGTGCCTTGATTTACTGAGTTTCATGAAAATGGTGTAGAACAGAGATGCCAGAAATTTGGAGCCTGCTGAGTAGTGGGTCTAGAGCAGTGGTGGGGAGGTGTTTGATAAAACATCCGTGGTAGGGCCATGTGGATCTACCATTGGATTCCAAATGGCTTGTAACTGACATGGTGCAGCCAACAGACCCTTATATGTAAAGGCATCTTGTTATATGGAGAGTTTTCAGAGGAAAATTAAGAATCAGGTTGATATGGACAAGGGGGCAATGGGGCAAGCTGTGAGAGATAGGAGCCTAGTTGGTGCATTCTCTTGCAGACCCTGACCCACCACACGTGACAGAACTCCCTCCAGCACTGTGTCCCAGTTTAGCTCCTAGTATTTCGTGAAACAAATACCAAACTCACAGTGCAGCAGCCAAAACACCACAAAAAGTGGAAGAGGACCAAATGGCTTCACAGTCCACACGGGGAGACACTTAGTCCCCAGTGGCCTCAGTTTACCTACAAAGAGAGGATTCAGCACTGCTTCATCTTGTTCATTGGAAAATAAGAAACCATGTCCTCCAGGTCACATAGATGCAGACCCAGCTTTGATGTTCTCACTACAGAGGAAGCCAAATCTCCTGAAAACAACATATATTTCAAGTGTGGAAGCTCAGAGGCAGTTTCTCAAAAAGTTTTTAGGCCAGCAGAGCTCCATGTTTGTGGAGGGTTTACCCTGTCCCTTAGTTTTGGAAACTCCTCTACCACCTCCAAGGTTGTGAACTCCTGAGCATTTTCCATTCCAGATATGTATTCACTGATTTTGTAACTCTTCTCCTCTAATTGTGTCTTACTTGGGGTGAAGGTAATGTCAAGGCATTGTTCTGGATGAGAGCGGGAGGATATTTGTGCAGCATATATTTACATACACATTGGATTCATTTTCCAATTTTCCATTCGAAATACTGAATCCCTGACACTAACCCATACCTAGTAGACTCAGACTATTCATCCTAATATAATGGAGAAAATTAACCCAACACATTAGAAATACAAGTACTTCAGAGGAGACATGTTGTATAGTTGGACTTGACATTTGCATTATATAAGGTAGGAGTTATAAATCTAGTCAAATTTATTTGAAATATTCTCCATGTGTTTTAAACTTAACAAATATGTGAATTTTTGTTTCCTTTTTCTGTAGTCTCTTCACACATGTATATTTATATGCATATATAGAATCCTACCAGGTATCACACGTACATTTTTGTGAGGTGGCTGTCTTGGCAGATACAAATTGTGAGAAGAGTTCACTCCTCCTAAATGCTGTTGGAAATGAAAATTCAACTTATAGGAGAGCGTCCTAGTAGAACAACATTATTCATTAGCTCATGTTCAGTAAAATAAATATTTTTGCATTTGTGGATGATACATATTTACTGATGAATTTCGATTGGCATTTATATTGGTACTTTTTAATATCTGTGAGTTGTGTGTGTGTGTGTGTGTGTGTGTGTGTGTGTTTGTGTGTGTGTGTTTGTGTGTGTATAGATATAGATATAGATATAGATATACTCTCCAAATTTTTCAAAATATGAAATATATGTGTCTAATATACACTCTCTAAATTCATTCATGTTCATGTATGTGGATTTATAATCCACTTTTCACAAGATGATAATCAGAAATATTCATCCACCTGAAATACATATTTGTTTCCTAGTACTGAAAACTAACTTCAGTGAATGGTGCATACAAATCCTAATTATTCTACAGTAACTGACCCAGTCTAACATCAATGCAAGTAGACTCCTATGGGACATGATATGTAATTTGTCATTCATTTGTATTCGACACTGGTCATTATTGTTTCTTCAGTTTTTGCACATCACAGGATATACATTTCATCCACAAGTTCACAAATTAATAAGCATTTGTTTCAACTTTCACCACTTCTTGCTTCAGAACACATGTATTGTCAGGGTTTCTTGACTGGTCTTTTCATGAGACTTCTTTCCAAACACATTATTTTGAATTTCCATAATCATTTTGAAGCAAACGTCACACACTCTTCATGATAAACCAAAACACAAATATTTCCATTACATATATACCTGGTTGGAATGAATGATTGTATATCAATATACGATTTCCTTTAATTTTTCAGATATCAGTTCAGTTCATTATTTAAAGTTCAAAAAAGTTATATTATTTATTCACAGTATGGTCTATTCATGCTTTTTCTCTATATTCCTAGAAACAGGGTACACCTCTTTGTAACCCCGATTCTCATTTTACATCTTCAATGTATTGCTCCCAGAAATGGTGAAAGAAATACTCATGTCACCTCATTATCACAGTAATATTCTGGACAAAAAATGGAAAGGTCACACTTATGATTGTACCAAAGCCTAAATGGAAAGTGAACATGGATTTCTAAAAACATCCATGTCCAGGTTGCCTAATGCTGTCAATTGTCAATCCTATTGGTGACTACATATTTGTTTTTTTCCTAATTTATATATTCAAACTCAACCCTGTTGAAAATGTCTAATTCTATCACTCACTTTATACTTTGCCTGATTTCCTAATATTTCTATTGATATCTGCTTTTCTACATATTTTCCCCAGTTCAACATAGTGACTGACTCTTCATATGTGCTGACATTTACATTCACTCAACAACCGATAGTCTATTGCTAAAGAACTTTTGGTCCAAATTCTATACTCACTCTTCTTCCTAAACCTACCGACTATCTTCCTAATCCTACTGAATATCCCTTTTTGACTGGATGTTCTCTCTAAATTCAATCATCCAATGTACAAGGTCCTATGCCATTGTATATCGAATTATCTGAGGCATCTTTGCAGAACATCATTCAAAGCTAAGTATCCCAATCAAGGGCAAAACCCTTCTGGGCTTCAAATCATAACTAGATTTCTGTTTTCCTACTTATATTTCACCTCTATATTCTTGTAAATATTGCAGGTTCCCAATACCATTATTCATCACACAGAATCACTCGTAACCCAAATCAAACCTGTTTTTAACCCCAAATATACACTGTTCCCTCAATCATTTTACAGAAGAGCAGGGACAGAGTGGTTCTTACAATACAGGAAAGTTGGGGACCTTCCACCTGATGAGAACCTCAAATGTCCATGCACAAATGATACCTGGAGAAGTTGTAGGCAGGTATGAAGCACCTGAGAGAGCAAAAGTCATCTTCCATGGCAAACAACCTGGTCAGGATGAAGGGATGTGTCTGAATCTGCCTCTCTCTCTTTTATTGTACAGAAGATGGACCAAACCAGGGCTGAGTGGAGAGCTGTTCCCGGGTGCCAATGCTGATATACATTCTACCTTATGAAAGTGTCACAGGAAGTAGGGGCAACCTCCATCTTATGTTACCCTTGGAAGCAACTGTTAGGACAAAGTGGTTGCCAAGGCAGTGACCTCATTCAGTTCCAAAGAATGTGACATACCTCATTTCCTTGGTGATGGAACTCTCTGAACTTGGTATCCAAGAAGCCAGGCACCCAGAGGCAGTCCCAGTCCCAGTCCCAGTGGGCTCACTTGTTTGGATTTACCAAGAACAGAGTCAGTTTTCTTGGTACCTAATGATGTGAGGATGGCCAAATGCCAGGAGAGCTCTGAAGATGGGCCTTTCCTGAGAAAACAGGTAGTGGCTAACCACTTTTTCCTGACATCTTCACAGAGTTGGTCAAGGAAACAAGATCTGAGAGAAGACAGGCCATTTCGGGGGAACATAGTATGGCCCACCAGTCAGAGGACACTCCGGATAGTCACAGACCTACTTGGGGGAAGGAGGTGCCTTTGTGGGAGTGGGTGTGGGTTTGTTGTTTTGTCTCATGTTCTGAGAATAGATAGGATAGGCGGTTTGTTTGGTTTGGAGTGGACAGTTTCTAGTAAGTCATTTGACACGGCGAGTGTTTCTGTTTCTGTGTATCTCACTGTGTCCGTTGTTGTAGACATTAGAAAAGAGAATGCATTAATGGATGTGTCCTGTCTAGTATAAATCTTCCCATGCCCAATATATGAATGGACTGCAGCTTGTCTTATCGATGTGCAACACCTGCTATCTTTCTAAGTTGTAGTTTTCTTCCTGAATTCTGGCCACTCTCCAGAATAGGCTCATGGATTTGTGTCCAAAATATGTACCACCTCCAAGCTCTGTGACATGGCCATGTACTGGATAGCTGAAGAGAATGGCGAGCATCTCAGAAAACTCAGATATCAGTGTGACCAGGAAAGTCTCAGTGCAGAAACCCTGCTTTGGGCCTTTTGCTTACTTATTGTTGTGTTGCACTGAATGTCAGGAAGGTCTTTGCCTCAGGCCACCCCTTTGTGAAGCCTGATGAAAACAGTTTTCAAATGGAAATAAATGGGCCTCACCTGTGGCTCTTTGCTTAATTGCTTTGGAAAGGGATGTGTCTTTATCAGCCTCTTGGGCCTGTGTGTGGCTGTGACTTAGATTCTCAGCACCTGATGGATCTTAAGAATGATCCCATGTGAGCTTCCAAAACCAAAATGGCAAAAAATTTCATTCATTGTGGATGAAGTCTCTTGCCTTCCTCTGTTAGGTTCCTGCACTCCATCAAATGACAATAGGGATTCTTTGGGTCAAATGAGTTCTTCAAAGCCCTGCAGAGGTACTTGTGTTTTCGCATGACTCTAAATCACCTAAAGAATCGATACCTAAAATCAGTAGGCCTCAAATTGGAGAAACACAGAAGTATTAACGGCAGGCTTATTTGTTCACTCCTGGTTCACAGAAACGGTGTCCAGGCTACCCTGACTTTAGACAAATGAGGGGCAAACGAGCTGATTTTGGACACTGTCTTGGGCTGCGCCCCTCATGGAAACCTCCAGCCAGAGGTTAAGATGATTGACTATATGAAATAAGATGAGGGCCATGTGGGAGTGTTTTGGTTTTAATTTTGGTCATTTGTGTGGCATTGGAAAAAATGACTGGGTCCACGTGGGCTTGAACTCTGGTGTGATTCCCCTTAGAGACTGGGCTTTGGAACTGAACTCAGAGAAGCATTGCCATGAATTTTGTTGGGATTTTAAGAGGCCACGCATGAAAGTCGCTCTTGGAAACTGAGACCTAGGCCCCGGGTGAATTTCCACAGAGGCCTGGGAATCTCAGCAAGGATATCACATGATTTTATTCTTAAAGAAATGGCAGCCATAGTTGAGAGTCGAAACACACATGGACCTCACATTGTAGACCTCAATGGGCCTGGCCTAATGTGACCTTTTGTCCACTCTTTGGGAAGCCATGCCTGTGAGAGTTCTCCAGAGATTTCATTGAAATGAGCTTCCTCACCATTTAATGTTTGCTGAATGAACTGAAACCCACAGTGCCTCCAACTTCATGCTTGAAAAATGGCTAGATAAATACCATGAAATTTTTGAAATTCCTATGACCAGGTGGCACTGGAGAAACATTGGATGTCCTGTTGCTGATCATGAGTATACCAGACAGTGCCTTGATTTACTGAGTTTCATGAAAATGGTGTAGAACAGAGATGCCAGAAATTTGGAGCCTGCTGAGTAGTGGGTCTAGAGCAGTGGTGGGGAGGTGTTTGATAAAACATCCGTGGTAGGGCCATGTGGATCTACCATTGGATTCCAAATGGCTTGTAACTGACATGGTGCAGCCAACAGACCCTTATATGTAAAGGCATCTTGTTATATGGAGAGTTTTCAGAGGAAAATTAAGAATCAGGTTGATATGGACAAGGGGGCAATGGGGCAAGCTGTGAGAGATAGGAGCCTAGTTGGTGCATTCTCTTGCAGACCCTGACCCACCACACGTGACAGAACTCCCTCCAGCACTGTGTCCCAGTTTAGCTCCTAGTATTTCGTGAAACAAATACCAAACTCACAGTGCAGCAGCCAAAACACCACAAAAAGTGGAAGAGGACCAAATGGCTTCACAGTCCACACGGGGAGACACTTAGTCCCCAGTGGCCTCAGTTTACCTACAAAGAGAGGATTCAGCACTGCTTCATCTTGTTCATTGGAAAATAAGAAACCATGTCCTCCAGGTCACATAGATGCAGACCCAGCTTTGATGTTCTCACTACAGAGGAAGCCAAATCTCCTGAAAACAACATATATTTCAAGTGTGGAAGCTCAGAGGCAGTTTCTCAAAAAGTTTTTAGGCCAGCAGAGCTCCATGTTTGTGGAGGGTTTACCCTGTCCCTTAGTTTTGGAAACTCCTCTACCACCTCCAAGGTTGTGAACTCCTGAGCATTTTCCATTCCAGATATGTATTCACTGATTTTGTAACTCTTCTCCTCTAATTGTGTCTTACTTGGGGTGAAGGTAATGTCAAGGCATTGTTCTGGATGAGAGCGGGAGGATATTTGTGCAGCATATATTTACATACACATTGGATTCATTTTCCAATTTTCCATTCGAAATACTGAATCCCTGACACTAACCCATACCTAGTAGACTCAGACTATTCATCCTAATATAATGGAGAAAATTAACCCAACACATTAGAAATACAAGTACTTCAGAGGAGACATGTTGTATAGTTGGACTTGACATTTGCATTATATAAGGTAGGAGTTATAAATCTAGTCAAATTTATTTGAAATATTCTCCATGTGTTTTAAACTTAACAAATATGTGAATTTTTGTTTCCTTTTTCTGTAGTCTATTCACACATGTATATTTATATGCATATATAGAATCCTACCAGGTATCACACGTACATTTTTGTGAGGTGGCTGTCTTGGCAGATACAAATTGTGAGAAGAGTTCACTCCTCCTAAATGCTGTTGGAAATGAAAATTCAACTTATAGGAGAGCGTCCTAGTAGAACAACATTATTCATTAGCTCATGTTCAGTAAAATAAATATTTTTGCATTTGTGGATGATACATATTTACTGATGAATTTCGATTGGCATTTATATTGGTACTTTTTAATATCTGTGAGTTGTGTGTGTGTGTGTGTGTGTGTGTGTTTGTGTGTGTGTGTATGTGTATAGATATAGATATAGATATAGATATACTCTCCAAATTTTTCAAAATATGAAATATATGTGTCTAATATACACTCTCTAAATTCATTCATGTTCATGTATGTGGATTTATAATCCACTTTTCACAAGATGATAATCAGAAATATTCATCCACCTGAAATACATATTTGTTTCCTAGTACTGAAAACTAACTTCAGTGAATGGTGCATACAAATCCTAATTATTCTACAGTAACTGACCCAGTCTAACATCAATGCAAGTAGACTCCTATGGGACATGATATGTAATTTGTCATTCATTTGTATTCGACACTGGTACATTATTGTTTCTTCAGTTTTTGCACATCACAGGATATACATTTCATCCACAAGTTCACAAATTAATAAGCATTTGTTTCAACTTTCACCACTTCTTGCTTCAGAACACATGTATTGTCAGGGTTTCTTGACTGGTCTTTTCATGAGACTTCTTTCCAAACACATTATTTTGAATTTCCATAATCATTTTGAAGCAAACGTCACACACTCTTCATGATAAACCAAAACACAAATATTTCCATTACATATATACCTGGTTGGAATGAATGATTCTATATCAATATACGATTTCCTTTAATTTTTCAGATATCAGTTCAGTTCATTATTTAAAGTTCAAAAAAGTTATATTATTTATTCACAGTATGGTCTATTCATGCTTTTCCTCTATATTCCTAGAAACAGGGTAAACCTCTTTGTAACCCCGATTCTCATTTTACATCTTCAATATATTGCTCCCAGAAATGGTGAAAGAAATACTCATGTCACCTCATTATCACAGTAATATTCTGGACAAAAAATGGAAAGGTCACACTTATGATTGTACCAAAGCCTAAATGGAAAGTGAACATGGATTTCTAAAAACATCCATGTCCAGGTTGCCTAATGCTGTCAATTGTCAATCCTATTGGTGACTACATATTTGTTTTTTTCCTAATTTATATATTCAAACTCAACCCTGTTGAAAATGTCTAATTCTATCACTCACTTTATACTTTGCCTGATTTCCTAATATTTCTATTGATATCTGCTTTTCTACATATTTTCCCCAGTTCAACATAGTGACTGACTCTTCATATGTGCTGACATTTACATTCACTCAACAACCGAAAGTCTATTGCTAAAGAACTTTTGGTCCAAATTCTATACTCACTCTTCTTCCTAAACCTACCGACTATCTTCCTAATCCTACTGAATATCCTTTTTTGACTGGATGTTCTCTCTAAATTCAATCATCCAATGTACAAGGTCCTATGCCATTGTATATCGAATTATCTGAGGCATCTTTGCAGAACATCATTCAAAGCTAAGTATCCCAATCAAGGGCAAAACCCTTCTGGGCTTCAAATCATACCTAGATTTCTGTTTTCCTACTTATATTTCACCTCTATATTCTTGTAAATATTGCAGGTTCCCAATACCATTATTCATCACACAGAATCACTCGTAACCCAAATCAAACCTGTTTTTAACCCGAAGTATACACTGTTCCCTCAATCATTTTACAGAAGAGCAGGGACAGAGTGGTTCTTACAATACAGGAAAGTTGGGGACCTTCCACCTGATGAGAACCTCAAATGTCCATGCACAAATGATACCTGGAGAAGTTGTAGGCAGGTATGAAGCACCTGAGAGAGCAAAAGTCATCTTCCATGGCAAACAACCTGGTCAGGATGAAGGGATGTGTCTGAATCTGCCTCTCTCTCTTCTTATTGTACAGAAGATGGACCAAACCAGGGCTGAGTGGAGAGCTGTTCCCGGGTGCCAATGCTGATATACATTCTACCTTATGAAAGTGTCACAGGAAGTAGGGGCAACCTCCATCTTATGTTACCCTTGGAAGCAACTGTTAGGACAAAGTGGTTGCCAAGGCAGTGACCTCATTCAGTTCCAAAGAATGTGACATACCTCATTTCCTTGGTGATGGAACTCTCTGAAATTGGTATCCAAGAAGCCAGGCACCCAGAGGCAGTCCCAGTCCCAGTCCCAGTGGGCTCACTTGTTTGGATTTACCAAGGACAGAGTCAGTTTTCTTGGTACCTAATGATGTGAGGATGGCCAAATGCCAGGAGAGCTCTGAAGATGGACCTTTCCTGAGAAAACAGGTAGTGGCTAACCACTTTTTCCTGACATCTTCACAGAGTTGGTCAAGGAAACAAGATCTGAGAGAAGACAGGCCATTTCGGGGGAACATAGTATGGCCCACCAGTCAGAGGACACTCCGGATAGTCACAGACCTACTTGGGGGAAGGAGGTGCCTTTGTGGGAGTGGGTGTGGGTTTGTTGTTTTGTCTCATGTTCTGAGAATAGATAGAAAAGGCGGTTTGTTTGGTTTGGAGTGGACAGTTTCTAGTAAGTCATTTGACACGGCGAGTGTTTCTCTTTCTGTGTATCCCACTGTGTCCGTTGTTGTAGACATTAGAAAAGAGAATGCATTAATGGATGTGTCCTGTCTAGTATAAATCTTCCCACGCCCAATATATGAATGGATTGCAGCTTGTCTTATCGATGTGCAACACCTGCTATCTTTCTAAGTTGTAGTTTTCTTCCTGAATTCTGGCCACTCTCCAGAATAGGCTCATGGATTTGTGTCCAAAATATGTACCACCTCCAAGCTCTGTGACATGGCCATGTACTGGATAGCTGAAGAGAATGGCGAGCATCTCAGAAAACTCAGATATCAGTGTGACCAGGAAAGTCTCAGTGCAGAAACCCTGCTTTGGGCCTTTTGCTTACTTATTGTTGTGTTGCACTGAATGTCAGGAAGGTCTTTGCCTCAGGCCACCCCTTTGTGAAGCCTGATGAAAACAGTTTTCAAATGGAAATAAATGGGCCTCACCTGTGGCTCTTTGCTTAATTGCTTTGGAAAGGGATGTGTCTTTATCAGCCTCTTGGGCCTGTGTGTGGCTGTGACTTAGATTCTCAGCACCTGATGGATCTTAAGAATGATCCCATGTGAGCTTCCAAAACCAAAATGGCAAAAAATTTCATTCATTGTGGATGAAGTCTCTTGCCTTCCTCTGTTAGGTTCCTGCACTCCATCAAATGACAATAGGGATTCTTTGGGTCAAATGAGTTCTTCAAAGCCCTGCAGAGGTACTTGTGTTTTCGCATGACTCTAAATCACCTAAAGAATCGATACCTAAAATCAGTAGGCCTCAAATTGGAGAAACACAGAAGTATTAACGGCAGGCTTATTTGTTCACTCCTGGTTCACAGAAACGGTGTCCAGGCTACCCTGACTTTAGACAAATGAGGGGCAAACGAGCTGATTTTGGACACTGTCTTGGGCTGCGCCCCTCATGGAAACCTCCAGCCAGAGGTTAAGATGATTGACTATATGAAATAAGATGAGGGCCATGTGGGAGTGTTTTGGTTTTAATTTTGGTCATTTGTGTGGCATTGGAAAAAATGACTGGGTCCACGTGGGCTTGAACTCTGGTGTGATTCCCCTTAGAGACTGGGCTTTGGAACTGAACTCAGAGAAGCATTGCCATGAATTATGTTGGGATTTTAAGAGGCCACGCATGAAAGTCGCTCTTGGAAACTGAGACCTAGGCCCCGGGTGAATTTCCACAGAGGCCTGGGAATCTCAGCAAGGATATCACATGATTTTATTCTTAAAGAAATGGCAGCCATAGTTGAGAGTCGAAACACACATGGACCTCACATTGTAGACCTCAATGGGCCTGGCCTAATGTGACCTTTTGTCCACTCTTTGGGAAGCCATGCCTGTGAGAGTTCTCCAGAGATTTCATTGAAATGAGCTTCCTCACCATTTAATGTTTGCTGAATGAACTGAAACCCACAGTGCCTCCAACTTCATGCTTGAAAAATGGCTAGATAAATACCATTAAATTTTTGAAATTCCTATGACCAGGTGGCACTGGAGAAACATTGGATGTCCTGTTGCTGATCATGAGTATACCAGACAGTGCCTTGATTTACTGAGTTTCATGAAAATGGTGTAGAACAGAGATGCCAGAAATTTGGAGCCTGCTGAGTAGTGGGTCTAGAGCAGTGGTGGGGAGGTGTTTGATAAAACATCCGTGGTAGGGCCATGTGGATCTACCATTGGATTCCAAATGGCTTGTAACTGACATGGTGCAGCCAACAGACCCTTATATGTAAAGGCATCTTGTTATATGGAGAGTTTTCAGAGGAAAATTAAGAATCAGGTTGATATGGACAAGGGGGCAATGGGGCAAGCTGTGAGAGATAGGAGCCTAGTTGGTGCATTCTCTTGCAGACCCTGACCCACCACACGTGACAGAACTCCCTCCAGCACTGTGTCCCAGTTTAGCTCCTAGTATTTCGTGAAACAAATACCAAACTCACAGTGCAGCAGCCAAAACACCACAAAAAGTGGAAGAGGACCAAATGGCTTCACAGTCCACACGGGGAGACACTTAGTCCCCAGTGGCCTCAGTTTACCTACAAAGAGAGGATTCAGCACTGCTTCATCTTGTTCATTGGAAAATAAGAAACCATGTCCTCCAGGTCACATAGATGCAGACCCAGCTTTGATGTTCTCACTACAGAGGAAGCCAAATCTCCTGAAAACAACATATATTTCAAGTGTGGAAGCTCAGAGGCAGTTTCTCAAAAAGTTTTTAGGCCAGCAGAGCTCCATGTTTGTGGAGGGTTTACCCTGTCCCTTAGTTTTGGAAACTCCTCTACCACCTCCAAGGTTGTGAACTCCTGAGCATTTTCCATTCCAGATATGTATTCACTGATTTTGTAACTCTTCTCCTCTAATTGTGTCTTACTTGGGGTGAAGGTAATGTCAAGGCATTGTTCTGGATGAGAGCGGGAGGATATTTGTGCAGCATATATTTACATACACATTGGATTCATTTTCCAATTTTCCATTCGAAATACTGAATCCCTGACACTAACCCATACCTAGTAGACTCAGACTATTCATCCTAATATAATGGAGAAAATTAACCCAACACATTAGAAATACAAGTACTTCAGAGGAGACATGTTGTATAGTTGGACTTGACATTTGCATTATATAAGGTAGGAGTTATAAATCTAGTCAAATTTATTTGAAATATTCTCCATGTGTTTTAAACTTAACAAATATGTGAATTTTTGTTTCCTTTTTCTGTAGTCTATTCACACATGTATATTTATATGCATATATAGAATCCTACCAGGTATCACACGTACATTTTTGTGAGGTGGCTGTCTTGGCAGATACAAATTGTGAGAAGAGTTCACTCCTCCTAAATGCTGTTGGAAATGAAAATTCAACTTATAGGAGAGCGTCCTAGTAGAACAACATTATTCATTAGCTCATGTTCAGTAAAATAAATATTTTTGCATTTGTGGATGATACATATTTACTGATGAATTTCGATTGGCATTTATATTGGTACTTTTTAATGTCTGTGAGTTGTGTGTGTGTGTGTGTGTGTGTGTGTGTGTGTGTTTGTATAGATATAGATATAGATATAGATATACTCTCCAAATTTTTCAAAACATGAAATATATGTGTCTAATATACACTCTCTAAATTCATTCATGTTCATGTATGTGGATTTATAATCCACTTTTCACAAGATGATAATCAGAAATATTCATCCACCTGAAATACATATTTGTTTCCTAGTACTGAAAACTAACTTCAGTGAATGGTGCATACAAATCCTAATTATTCTACAGTAACTGACCCAGTCTAACATCAATGCAAGTAGACTCCTATGGGACATGATATGTAATTTGTCATTCATTTGTATTCGACACTGGTACATTATTGTTTCTTCAGTTTTTGCACATCACAGGATATACATTTCATCCACAAGTTCACAAATTAATAAGCATTTGTTTCAACTTTCACCACTTCTTGCTTCAGAACACATGTATTGTCAGGGTTTCTTGACTGGTCTTTTCATGAGACTTCTTTCCAAACACATTATTTTGAATTTCCATAATCATTTTGAAGCAAACGTCACACACTCTTCATGATAAACCAAAACACAAATATTTCCATTACATATATACCTGGTTGGAATGAATGATTGTATATCAATATACGATTTCCTTTAATTTTTCAGATATCAGTTCAGTTCATTATTTAAAGTTCAAAAAAGTTATATTATTTATTCACAGTATGGTCTATTCATGCTTTTTCTCTATATTCCTAGAAACAGGGTACACCTCTTTGTAACCCCGATTCTCATTTTACATCTTCAATATATTGCTCCCAGAAATGGTGAAAGAAATACTCATGTCACCTCATTATCACAGTAATATTCTGGACAAAAAATGGAAAGGTCACACTTATGATTGTACCAAAGCCTAAATGGAAAGTGAACATGGATTTCTAAAAACATCCATGTCCAGGTTGCCTAATGCTGTCAATTGTCAATCCTATTGGTGACTACATATTTGTTTTTTTCCTAATTTATATATTCAAACTCAACCCTGTTGAAAATGTCTAATTCTATCACTCACTTTATACTTTGCCTGATTTCCTAATATTTCTATTGATATCTGCTTTTCTACATATTTTCCCCAGTTCAACATAGTGACTGACTCTTCATATGTGCTGACATTTACATTCACTCAACAACCGAAAGTCTATTGCTAAAGAACTTTTGGTCCAAATTCTATACTCACTCTTCTTCCTAAACCTACCGACTATCTTCCTAATCCTATTGAATATCCCTTTTTGACTGGATGTTCTCTCTAAATTCAATCATCCAATGTACAAGGTCCTATGCCATTGTATATCGAATTATCTGAGGCATCTTTGCAGAACATCATTCAAAGCTAAGTATCCCAATCAAGGGCAAAACCCTTCTGGGCTTCAAATCATACCTAGATTTCTGTTTTCCTACTTATATTTCACCTCTATATTCTTGTAAATATTGCAGGTTCCCAATACCATTATTCATCACACAGAATCACTCGTAACCCAAATCAAACCTGTTTTTAACCCCAAGTATACACTGTTCCCTCAATCATTTTACAGAAGAGCAGGGTCAGAGTGGTTCTTACAATACAGGAAAGTTGGGGACCTTCCACCTGATGAGAACCTCAAATGTCCATGCACAAATGATACCTGGAGAAGTTGTAGGCAGGTATGAAGCACCTGAGAGAGCAAAAGTCATCTTCCATGGCAAACAACCTGGTCAGGATGAAGGGATGTGTCTGAATCTGCCTCTCTCTCTTCTTATTGTACAGAAGATGGACCAAACCAGGGCTGAGTGGAGAGCTGTTCCCGGGTGCCAATGGTGATATACATTCTACCTTATGAAAGTGTCACAGGAAGTAGGGGCAACCTCCATCTTATGTTACCCTTGGAAGCAACTGTTAGGACAAAGTGGTTGCCAAGGCAGTGACCTCATTCAGTTCCAAAGAATGTGACATACCTCATTTCCTTGGTGATGGAACTCTCTGAACTTGGTATCCAAGAAGCCAGGCACCCAGAGGCAGTCCCAGTCCCAGTCCCAGTGGGCTCACTTGTTTGGATTTACCAAGGACAGAGTCAGTTTTCTTGGTACCTAATGATGTGAGGATGGCCAAATGCCAGGAGAGCTCTGAAGATGGACCTTTCCTGAGAAAACAGGTAGTGGCTAACCACTTTTTCCTGACATCTTCACAGAGTTGGTCAAGGAAACAAGATCTGAGAGAAGACAGGCCATTTCGGGGGAACATAGTATGGCCCACCAGTCAGAGGACACTCCGGATAGTCACAGAGGTACTTGGGGGAAGGAGGTGCCTTTGTGGGAGTGGGTGTGGGTTTGTTGTTTTGTCTCATGTTCTGAGAATAGATAGAAAAGGCGGTTTGTTTGGTTTGGAGTGGACAGTTTCTAGTAAGTCATTTGACACGGCGAGTGTTTCTCTTTCTGTGTATCCCACTGTGTCCGTTGTTGTAGACATTAAAAAAGAGAATGCATTAATGGATGTGTCCTGTCTAGTATAAATCTTCCCATGCCCAATATATGAATGGACTGCAGCTTGTCTTATCGATGTGCAACACCTGCTACCTTTCTAAGTTGTAGTTTTCTTCCTGAATTCTGGCCACTCTCCAGAATAGGCTCATGGATTTGTGTCCAAAATATGTACCACCTCCAAGCTCTGTGACATGGCCTTGTACTGGATAGCTGAAGAGAATGGCGAGCATCTCAGAAAACTCAGATATCAGTGTGACCAGGAAAGTCTCAGTGCAGAAACCCTGCTTTGGGCCTTTTGCTTACTTATTGTTGTGTTGCACTGAATGTCAGGAAGGTCTTTGCCTCAGGCCACCCCTTTGTGAAGCCTGATGAAAACAGTTTTCAAATGGAAATAAATGGGCCTCACCTGTGGCTCTTTGCTTAATTGCTTTGGAAAGGGATGTGTCTTTATCAGCCTCTTGGGCCTGTGTGTGGCTGTGACTTAGATTCTCAGCACCTGATGGATCTTAAGAATGATCCCATGTGAGCTTCCAAAACCAAAATGGCAAAAAATTTCATTCATTGTGGATGAAGTCTCTTGCCTTCCTCTGTTAGGTTCCTGCACTCCATCAAATGACAATAGGGATTCTTTGGGTCAAATGAGTTCTTCAAAGCCCTGCAGAGGTACTTGTGTTTTCGCATGACTCTAAATCACCTAAAGAATCGATACCTAAAATCAGTAGGCCTCAAATTGGAGAAACACAGAAGTATTAACGGCAGGCTTATTTGTTCACTCCTGGTTCACAGAAACGGTGTCCAGGCTACCCTGACTTTAGACAAATGAGGGGCAAACGAGCTGATTTTGGACACTGTCTTGGGCTGCGCCCCTCATGGAAACCTCCAGCCAGAGGTTAAGATGATTGACTATATGAAATAAGATGAGGGCCATGTGGGAGTGTTTTGGTTTTAATTTTGGTCATTTGTGTGGCATTGGAAAAAATGACTGGGTCCACGTGGGCTTGAACTCTGGTGTGATTCCCCTTAGAGACTGGGTTTTGGAACTGAACTCAGAGAAGCATTGCCATGAATTTTGTTGGGATTTTAAGAGGCCACGCATGAAAGTCGCTCTTGGAAACTGAGACCTAGGCCCCGGGTGAATTTCCACAGAGGCCTGGGAATCTCAGCAAGGATATCACATGATTTTATTCTTAAAGAAATGGCAGCCATAGTTGAGAGTCAAAACACACATGGACCTCACATTGTAGACCTCAATGGGCCTGGCCTAATGTGACCTTTTGTCCACTCTTTGGGAAGCCATGCCTGTGAGAGTTCTCCAGAGATTTCATTGAAATGAGCTTCCTCACCATTTAAAGTTTGCTGAATGAACTGAAACCCACAGTGCCTCCAACTTCATGCTTGAAAAATGGCTAGATAAATACCATGTAATTTTTGAAATTTCTAAGACCAGGTGGCACTGGAGAAACATTGGATGTCCTGTTGCTGATCATGAGTATACCAGACAGTGCCTTGATTTACTGAGTTTCATGAAAATGGTGTAGAACAGAGATGCCAGAAATTTGGAGCCTGCTGAGTAGTGGGTCTAGAGCAGTGGTGGGGAGGTGTTTGATAAAACATCCGTGGTAGGGCCATGTGGATCTACCATTGGATTCCAAATGGCTTGTAACTGACATGGTGCAGCCAACAGACCCTTATATGTAAAGGCATCTTCTTATATGGAGAGTTTTCAGAGGAAAATTAAGAATCAGGTTGATATGGACAAGGGGGCAATGTTGCAAGCTGTGAGAGATAGGAGCCTAGTTGGTGCATTCTCTTGCAGACCCTGACCCACCACACGTGACAGAACTCCCTCCAGCACTGTGTCCCAGTTTAGCTCCTAGTATTTCGTGAAACAAATACCAAACTCACAGTGCAGCAGCAAAAACACCACAAAAAGTGGAAGAGGACCAAATGGCTTCACAGTCCACACGGGGAGACACTTAGTCCCCAGTGGCCTCAGTTTACCTACAAAGAGAGAATTCAGCACTGCTTCATCTTGTTCATTGGAAAATAAGAAACCATGTCCTCCAGGTCACATAGATGCAGACCCAGCTTTGATGGTCTCACTACAGAGGAAGCCAAATCTCCTGAAAACAACATATATTTCAAGTGTGGAAGCTCAGAGGCAGTTTCTCAAAAAGTTTTTAGGCCAGCAGAGCTCCATGTTTGTGGAGGGTTTACCCTGTCCCTTAGTTTTGGAAACTCCTCTACCACCTCCAAGGTTGTGAACTCCTGAGCATTTTCCATTCCAGATATGTATTCACTGATTTTGTAACTCTTCTCCTCTAATTGTGTCTTACTTGGGGTGAAGGTAATGTCAAGACATTGTTCTGGATGAGAGCGGGAGGATATTTGTGCAGCATATATTTACATACACATTGGATTCATTTTCCAATTTTCCATTCGAAATACTGAATCCCTGACACTGACCCATACCTAGTAGACTCAGACTATTCATCCTAATATAATGGAGAAAATTAACCCAACACATTAGAAATACAAGTACTTCAGTGGAGACATGTTGTATAGTTGGACTTGACATTTGCATTATATAAGGTAGGAGTTATAAATCTAGTCAAATTTATTTGAAATATTCTCCATGTGTTTTAAACTTAACAAATATGTGAATTTTTGTTTCCTTTTTCTGTAGTCTATTCACACATGTATATTTATATGCATATATAGAATCCTACCAGGTATCACACGTACATTTTTGTGAGGTGGCTGTCTTGGCAGATACAAATTGTGAGAAGAGTTCACTCCTCCTAAATGCTGTTGGAAATGAAAATTCAACTTATAGGAGAGCGTCCTAGTAGAACAACATTATTCATTAGCTCATGTTCAGTAAAATAAATATTTTTGCATTTGTGGATGATACATATTTACTGATGAATTTCGATTGGCATTTATATTGGTACTTTTTAATATCTGTGAGTTGTGTGTGTGTGTGTGTGTTTGTGTGTGTGTGTGTGTGTGTATAGATATAGATATAGATATAGATATAATCTCCAAATTTTTCAAAATATGAAATATATGTGTCTAATATACACTCTCTAAATTCATTCATGTTCATGTATGTGGATTTATAATCCACTTTTCACAAGATGATAATCAGAAATATTCATCCACCTGAAATATATATTTGTTTCCTAGTACTGAAAACTAACTTCAGTGAATGGTGCATACAAATCCTAATTATTCTACAGTAACTGACCCAGTCTAACATCAATGCAAGTAGACTCCTATGGGACATGATATGTAATTTGTCATTCATTTGTATTCGACACTGGTACATTATTGTTTCTTCAGTTTTTGCACATCACAGGATATACATTTCATCCACAAGTTCACAAATTAATAAGCATTTGTTTCAACTTTCACCACTTCTTGCTTCAGAACACATGTATTGTCAGGGTTTCTTGACTGGTCTTTTCATGAGACTTCTTTCCAAACACATTATTTTGAATTTCCATAATCATTTTGAAGCAAACGTCACACACTCTTCATGATAAACCAAAACACAAATATTTCCATTACATATATACCTGGTTGGAATGAATGATTGTATATCAATATACGATTTCCTTTAATTTTTCAGATATCAGTTCAGTTCATTATTTAAAGTTCAAAAAAGTTATATTATTTATTCACAGTATGGTCTATTCATGCTTTTTCTCTATATTCCTAGAAACAGGGTACACCTCTTTGTAACCCCGATTCTCATTTTACATCTTCAATATATTGCTCCCAGAAATGGTGAAAGAAATACTCATGTCACCTCATTATCACAGTAATATTCTGGACAAAAAATGGAAAGGTCACACTTATGATTGTACCAAAGCCTAAATGGAAAGTGAACATGGATTTCTAAAAACATCCATGTCCAGGTTGCCTAATGCTGTCAATTGTCAATCCTATTGGTGACTACATATTTGTTTTTTTCCTAATTTATATATTCAAACTCAACCCTGTTGAAAATGTCTAATTCTATCACTCACTTTATACTTTGCCTGATTTCCTAATATTTCTATTGATATCTGCTTTTCTACATATTTTCCCCAGTTCAACATAGTGACTGACTCTTCATATGTGCTGACATTTACATTCACTCAACAACCGAAAGTCTATTGCTAAAGAACTTTTGGTCCAAATTCTATACTCACTCTTCTTCCTAAACCTACCGACTATCTTCCTAATCCTATTGAATATCCCTTTTTGACTGGATGTTCTCTCTAAATTCAATCATCCAATGTACAAGGTCCTATGCCATTGTATATCGAATTATCTGAGGCATCTTTGCAGAACATCATTCAAAGCTAAGTATCCCAATCAAGGGCAAAACCCTTCTGGGCTTCAAATCATACCTAGATTTCTGTTTTCCTACTTATATTTCACCTCTATATTCTTGTAAATATTGCAGGTTCCCAATACCATTATTCATCACACAGAATCACTCGTAACCCAAATCAAACCTGTTTTTAACCCCAAGTATACACTGTTCCCTCAATCATTTTACAGAAGAGCAGGGACAGAGTGGTTCTTACAATACAGGAAAGTTGGGGACCTTCCACCTGATGAGAACCTCAAATGTCCATGCACAAATGATACCTGGAGAAGTTGTAGGCAGGTATGAAGCACCTGAGAGAGCAAAAGTCATCTTCCATGGCAAACAACCTGGTCAGGATGAAGGGATGTGTCTGAATCTGCCTCTCTCTCTTCTTATTGTACAGAAGATGGACCAAACCAGGGCTGAGTGGAGAGCTGTTCCCGGGTGCCAATGGTGATATACATTCTACCTTATGAAAGTGTCACAGGAAGTAGGGGCAACCTCCATCTTATGTTACCCTTGGAAGCAACTGTTAGGACAAAGTGGTTGCCAAGGCAGTGACCTCATTCAGTTCCAAAGAATGTGACATACCTCATTTCCTTGGTGATGGAACTCTCTGAACTTGGTATCCAAGAAGCCAGGCACCCAGAGGCAGTCCCAGTCCCAGTCCCAGTGGGCTCACTTGTTTGGATTTACCAAGGACAGAGTCAGTTTTCTTGGTACCTAATGATGTGAGGATGGCCAAATGCCAGGAGAGCTCTGAAGATGGACCTTTCCTGAGAAAACAGGTAGTGGCTAACCACTTTTTCCTGACATCTTCACAGAGTTGGTCAAGGAAACAAGATCTGAGAGAAGACAGGCCATTTCGGGGGAACATAGTATGGCCCACCAGTCAGAGGACACTCCGGATAGTCACAGACCTACTTGGGGGAAGGAGGTGCCTTTGTGGGAGTGGGTGTGGGTTTGTTGTTTTGTCTCATGTTCTGAGAATAGATAGAAAAGGCGGTTTGTTTGGTTTGGAGTGGACAGTTTCTAGTAAGTCATTTGACACGGCGAGTGTTTCTCTTTCTGTGTATCCCACTGTGTCCGTTGTTGTAGACATTAGAAAAGAGAATGCATTAATGGATGTGTCCTGTCTAGTATAAATCTTCCCATGCCCAATATATGAATGGATTGCAGCTTGTCTTATCGATGTGCAACACCTGCTATCTTTCTAAGTTGTAGTTTTCTTCCTGAATTCTGGCCACTCTCCAGAATAGGCTCATGGATTTGTGTCCAATATATGTACCACCTCCAAGCTCTGTGACATGGCCATGTACTGGATAGCTGAAGAGAATGGCGAGCATCTCAGAAAACTCAGATATCAGTGTGACCAGGAAAGTCTCAGTGCAGAAACCCTGCTTTGGGCCTTTTGCTTACTTATTGTTGTGTTGCACTGAATGTCAGGAAGGTCTTTGCCTCAGGCCACCCCTTTGTGAAGCCTGATGAAAACAGTTTTCAAATGGAAATAAATGGGCCTCACCTGTGGCTCTTTGCTTAATTGCTTTGGAAAGGGATGTGTCTTTATCAGCCTCTTGGGCCTGTGTGTGGCTGTGACTTAGATTCTCAGCACCTGATGGATCTTAAGAATGATCCCATGTGAGCTTCCAAAACCAAAATGGCAAAAAATTTCATTCATTGTGGATGAAGTCTCTTGCCTTCCTCTGTTAGGTTCCTGCACTCCATCAAATGACAATAGGGATTCTTTGGGTCAAATGAGTTCTTCAAAGCCCTGCAGAGGTACTTGTGTTTTCGCATGACTCTAAATCACCTAAAGAATCGATACCTAAAATCAGTAGGCCTCAAATTGGAGAAACACAGAAGTATTAACGGCAGGCTTATTTGTTCACTCCTGGTTCACAGAAACGGTGTCCAGGCTACCCTGATTTTAGACAAATGAGGGGCAAACGAGCTGATTTTGGACACTGTCTTGGGCTGCGCCCCTCATGGAAACCTCCAGCCAGAGGTTAAGATGATTGACTATATGAAATAAGATGAGGGCCATGTGGGAGTGTTTTGGTTTTAATTTTGGTCATTTGTGTGGCATTGGAAAAAATGACTGGGTCCACGTGGGCTTGAACTCTGGTGTGATTCCCCTTAGAGACTGGGTTTTGGAACTGAACTCAGAGAAGCATTGCCATGAATTTTGTTGGGATTTTAAGAGGCCACGCATGAAAGTCGCTCTTGGAAACTGAGACCTAGGCCCCAAGTGGATTTCCACAGAGGCCTGGGAATCTCAGCAAGGATATCACATGATTTTATTCTTAAAGAAATGGCAGCCATAGTTGAGAGTCAAAACACACATGGACCTCACATTGTATACCTCAATGGGCCTGGCCTAATGTGACCTTTTGTCCACTCTTTGGGAAGCCATGCCTGTGAGAGTTCTCCAGAGATTTCATTGAAATGAGCTTCCTCACCATTTAATGTTTGCTGAATGAACTGAAACCCACAGTGCCTCCAACTTCATGCTTGAAAAATGGCTAGATAAATACCATGAAATTTTTGAAATTCCTATGACCAGGTGGCACTGGAGAAACATTGGATGTCCTGTTGCTGATCATGAGTATACCAGACAGTGCCTTGATTTACTGAGTTTCATGAAAATGGTGTAGAACAGAGATGCCAGAAATTTGGAGCCTGCTGAGTAGTGGGTCTAGAGCAGTGGTGGGGAGGTGTTTGATAAAACATCCGTGGTAGGGCCATGTGGATCTACCATTGGATTCCAAATGGCTTGTAACTGACATGGTGCAGCCAACAGACCCTTATATGTAAAGGCATCTTGTTATATGGAGAGTTTTCAGAGGAAAATTAAGAATCAGGTTGATATGGACAAGGGGGCAATGGGGCAAGCTGTGAGAGATAGGAGCCTAGTTGGTGCATTCTCTTGCAGACCCTGACCCACCACACGTGACAGAACTCCCTCCAGCACTGTGTCCCAGTTTAGCTCCTAGTATTTCGTGAAACAAATACCAAACTCACAGTGCAGCAGCAAAAACACCACAAAAAGTGGAAGAGGACCAAATGGCTTCACAGTCCACACGGGGAGACACTTAGTCCCCAGTGGCCTCAGTTTACCTACAAAGAGAGGATTCAGCACTGTTTCATCTTGTTCATTGGAAAATAAGACACCATGTCCTCCAGGTCACATAGATGCAGACCCAGCTTTGATGTTCTCACTACAGAGGAAGCCAAATCTCCTGAAAACAACATATATTTCAAGTGTGGAAGCTCAGAGGCAGTTTCTCAAAAAGTTTTTAGGCCAGCAGAGCTCCATGTTTGTGGAGGGTTTACCCTGTCTTTTAGTTTTGGAAACTCCTCTACCACCTCCAAGGTTGTGAACTCCTGAGCATTTTCCATTCCAGATATGTATTCACTGATTTTGTAACTCTTCTCCTCTAATTGTGTCTTACTTGGGGTGAAGGTAATGTCAAGGCATTGTTCTGGATGAGAGCGGGAGGATATTTGTGCAGCATATATTTACATATACATTGGATTCATTTTCCAATTTTCCATTCGAAATACTGAATCCCTGACACTAACCCATACCTAGTAGACTCAGACTATTCATCCTAATATAATGGAGAAAATTAACCCAACACATTAGAAATACAAGTACTTCAGTGGAGACATGTTGTATAGTTGGACTTGACATTTGCATTATATAAGGTAGGAGTTATAAATCTAGTCAAATTTATTTGAAATATTCTCCATGTTTTTTAAACTTAACAAATATGTGAATTCTTGTTTCCTTTTTCTGTAGTCTATTCACACATGTATATTTATATGCATATATAGAATCCTACCAGGTATCACACGTACATTTTTGTGAGGTGGCTGTCTTGGCAGATACAAATTGTGAGAAGAGTTCACTCCTCCTAAATGCTGTTGGAAATGAAAATTCAACTTATAGGAGAGCGTCCTAGTAGAACAACATTATTCATTAGCTCATGTTCAGTAAAATAAATATTTTTGCATTTGTGGATGATACATATTTACTGATGAATTTCGATTGGCATATATATTGGTACTTTTTAATATCTGTGAGTTGTGTGTGTGTGTGTGTGTGTTTGTGTGTGTGTGTGTGTGTGTATAGATATAGATATAGATATAGATATACTCTCCAAATTTTTCAAAATATGAAATATATGTGTCTAATATACACTCTCTAAATTCATTCATGTTCATGTATGTGGATTTATAATCCACTTTTCACAAGATGATAATCAGAAATATTCATCCACCTGAAATACATATTTGTTTCCTAGTACTGAAAACTAACTTCAGTGAATGGTGCATACAAATCCTAATTATTCTACAGTAACTGACCCAGTCTAACATCAATGCAAGTAGACTCCTATGGGACATGATATGTAATTTGTCATTCATTTGTATTCGACACTGGTACATTATTGTTTCTTCAGTTTTTGCACATCACAGGATATACATTTCATCCACAAGTTCACAAATTAATAAGCATTTGTTTCAACTTTCACCACTTCTTGCTTCAGAACACATGTATTGTCAGGGTTTCTTGACTGGTCTTTTCATGAGACTTCTTTCCAAACACATTATTTTGAATTTCCATAATCATTTTGAAGCAAACGTCACACACTCTTCATGATAAACCAAAACACAAATATTTCCATTACATATATACCTGGTTGGAATGAATGATTGTATATCAATATACGATTTCCTTAAATTTTTAAGATATCAGTTCAGTTCATTATTTAAAGTTCAAAAAAGTTATATTATTTATTCACAGTATGGTCTATTCATGCTTTTTCTCTATATTCCTAGAAACAGGGTACACCTCTTTGTAACCCCGATTCTCATTTTACATCTTCAATATATTGCTCCCAGAAATGGTGAAAGAAATACTCATGTCACCTCATTATCACAGTAATATTCTGGACAAATATGGAAAGGTCACACTTATAATTGTACCAAAGCCTAAATGGAAAGTGAACATGGATTTCTAAAAACATCCATGTCCAGGTTGCCTAATGCTGTCAATTGTCAATCCTATTGGTGACTACATATTTGTTTTTTTCCTAATTTATATATTCAAACTCAACCCTGTTGAAAATGTCTAATTCTATCTCTCACTTTATACTTTGCCTGATTTCCTAATATTTCTATTGATATCTGCTTTTCTACATATTTTCCCCAGTTCAACATAGTGACTGACTCTTCATATGTGCTGACATTTACATTCACTCAACAACCGAAAGTCTATTGCTAAAGAACTTTTGGTCCAAATTCTATACTCACTCTTCTTCCTAAACCTACCGGCTATCTTCCTAATCCTATTGAATATCCCTTTTTGACTGGATGTTCTCTCTAAATTCAATCATCCAATGTACAAGGTCCTATGCCATTGTATATCGAATTATCTGAGGCATCTTTGCAGAACATCATTCAAAGCTAAGTATCCCAATCAAGGGCAAAACCCTTCTGGGCTTCAAATCATACCTAGATTTCTGTTTTCCTACTTATATTTCACCTCTATATTCTTGTAAATATTGCAGGTTCCCAATACCATTATTCATCACACAGAATCACTCGTAATCCAAATCAAACCTGTTTTTAACCCCAAGTATACACTGTTCATTCAATCATTTTACAGAAGAGCAGGGACAGAGTGGTTCTTACAATACAGGAAAGTTGGGGACCTTCCACCTGATGAGAACCTCAAATGTCCATGCACAAATGATACCTGGAGAAGAATGTAGGCAGGTATGAAGCACCTGAGAGAGCAAAAGTCATCTTCCATGGCAAACAACCTGGTCAGGATGAAGGGATGTGTCTGAATCTGCCTCTCTCTCTTCTTATTGTACAGAAGATGGACCAAACCAGGGCTGAGTGGAGAGCTGTTCCCGGGTGCCAATGGTGATATACGTTCTACCTTATGAAAGTGTCACAGGAAGTAGGGGCAACCTCCATCTTATGTTACCCTTGGAAGCAACTGTTAGGACAAAGTGGTTGCCAAGGCAGTGACCTCATTCAGTTCCAAAGAATGTGACATACCTCATTTCCTTGGTGATGGAACTCTCTGAACTTGGTATCCAAGAAGCCAGGCACCCAGAGGCAGTCCCAGTCCCAGTCCCAGTGGGCTCACTTGTTTGGATTTACCAAGGACAGAGTCAGTTTTCTTGGTACCTAATGATGTGAGGATGGCCAAATGCCAGGAGAGCTCTGAAGATGGACCTTTCCTGAGAAAACAGGTAGTGGCTAAGCAGATCTGAGAGAAGACAGGCAATTTCGGGGGAACATAGTATGGCCCACCAGTCAGAGGACACTCCGGATAGTCACAGACCTACTTGGGGGAAGGACGTGCCTTTGTGGGAGTGGGTGTGGGTTTGTTGTTTTGTCTCATGTTCTGAGAATAGATAGAAAAGGCGGTTTGTTTGGTTTGGAGTGGACAGTTTCTAGTAAGTCATTTGACACGGCGAGTGTTTCTCTTTCTGTGTATCCCACTGTGTCCGTTGTTGTAGACATTAGAAAAGAGAATGCATTAATGGATGTGTCCTGTCTAGTATAAATCTTCCCATGCCCAATATATGAATGGACTGCAGCTTGTCTTATCGATGTGCAACACCTGCTATCTTTCTAAGTTGTAGTTTTCTTCCTGAATTCTGGCCACTCTCCAGAATAGGCTCATGGATTTGTGTCCAAAATATGTACCACCTCCAAGCTCTGTGACATGGCCATGTACTGGATAGCTGAAGAGAATGGCGAGCATCTCAGAAAACTCAGATATCAGTGTGACCAGGAAAGTCTCAGTGCAGAAACCCTGCTTTGGGCCTTTTGCTTACTTATTGTTGTGTTGCACTGAATGTCAGGAAGGTCTTTGCCTCAGGCCACCCCTTTGTGAAGCCTGATGAAAACAGTTTTCAAATGGAAATGAATGGGCCTCACCTGTGGCTCTTTGCTTAATTGCTTTGGAAAGGGATGTGTCTTTATCAGCCTCTTGGGCCTGTGTGTGGCTGTGACTTAGATTCTCAGCACCTGATGGATCTTAAGAATGATCCCATGTGAGCTTCCAAAACCAAAATGGCAAAAAATTTCATTCATTGTGGATGAAGTCTCTTGCCTTCCTCTGTTAGGTTCCTGCACTCCATCAAATGACAATAGGGATTCTTTGGGTCAAATGAGTTCTTCAAAGCCCTGCAGAGGTACTTGTGTTTTCGCATGACTCTAAATCACCTAAAGAATCGATACCTAAAATCAGTAGGCCTCAAATTGGAGAAACACAGAAGTATTAACGGCAGGCTTATTTGTTCACTCCTGGTTCACAGAAACGGTGTCCAGGCTACCCTGACTTTAGACAAATGAGGGGCAAACGAGCTGATTTTGGACACTGTCTTGGGCTGCGCCCCTCATGGAAACCTCCAGCCAGAGGTTAAGATGATTGACTATTTGAAATAAGATGAGGGCCATGTGGGAGTGTTTTGGTTTTAATTTTGGTCATTTGTGTGGCATTGGAAAAAATGACTGGGTCCACGTGGGCTTGAACTCTGGTGTGATTCCCCTTAGAGACTGGGTTTTGGAACTGAACTCAGAGAAGCATTGCCATGAATTTTGTTGGGATTTTAAGAGGCCACGCATGAAAGTCGCTCTTGGAAACTGAGACCTAGGCCCCGGGTGGATTTCCACAGAGGCCTGGGAATCTCAGCAAGGATATCACATGATTTTATTCTTAAAGAAATGGCAGCCATAGTTGAGAGTCAAAACACACATGGACCTCACATTGTAGACCTCAATGGGCCTGGCCTAATGTGACCTTTTGTCCACTCTTTGGGAAGCCGTGCCTGTGAGAATTCTCCAGAGATTTCATTGAAATGAGCTTCCTCACCATTTAATGTTTGCTGAATGAACTGAAACCCACAGTGCCTCCAACTTCATGCTTGAAAAATGGCTAGATAAATACCATGAAATTTTTGAAATTCCTATGACCAGGTGGCACTGGAGAAACATTGGATGTCCTGTTGCTGATCATGAGTATACCAGACAGTGCCTTGATTTACTGAGTTTCATGAAAATGTGTAGAACAGAGATGCCAGAAATTTGGAGCCTGCTGAGTAGTGGGGTCTAGAGCAGTGGTGGGGAGGTGTTTGATAAAACATCCGTGGTAGGGCCATGTGGATCTACCATTGGATTCCAAATGGCTTGTAACTGACATGGTGCAGCCAACAGACCCTTATATGTAAAGGCATCTTGTTATATGGAGAGTTTTCAGAGGAAAATTAAGAATCAGGTTGATATGGACAAGGGGGCAATGGGGCAAGCTGTGAGATATAGGAGCCTAGTTGGTGCATTCTCTTGCAGACCCTGACCCACCACACGTGACAGAACTCCCTCCAGCACTGTGTCCCAGTTTAGCTCCTAGTATTTCGTGAAACAAATACCAAACTCACAGTGCAGCAGCAAAAACACCACAAAAAGTGGAAGAGGACCAAATGGCTTCACAGTCCACACGGGGAGACACTTAGTCCCCAGTGGCCTCAGTTTACCTACAAAGAGAGGATTCAGCACTGCTTCATCTTGTTCATTGGAAAATAAGAAACCATGTCCTCCAGGTCACATAGATGCAGACCCAGCTTTGATGGTCTCACTACAGAGGAAGCCAAATCTCCTGAAAACAACATATATTTCAAGTGTGGAAGCTCAGAGGCAGTTTCTCAAAAAGTTTTTAGGCCAGCAGAGCTCCATGTTTGTGGAGGGTTTACCCTGTCCCTTAGTTTTGGAAACTCCTCTACCACCTCCAAGGTTGTGAACTCCTGAGCATTTTCCATTCCAGATATGTATTCACTGATTTTGTAACTCTTCTCCTCTAATTGTGTCTTACTTGGGGTGAAGGTAATGTCAAGGCATTGTTCTGGATGAGAGCGGGAGGATATTTGTGCAGCATATATTTACATACACATTGGATTCATTTTCCAATTTTCCATTCGAAATACTGAATCCCTGACACTAACCCATACCTAGTAGACTCAGACTATTCATCCTAATATAATGGAGAAAATTAACCCAACACATTAGAAATACAAGTACTTCAGAGGAGACATGTTGTATAGTTGGACTTGACATTTACATTATATAAGGTAGGAGTTATAAATCTAGTCAAATTTATTTGAAATATTCTCCATGTGTTTTAAACTTAACAAATATGTGAATTTTTGTTTCCTTTTTCTGTAGTCTATTCACACATGTATATTTATATGCATATATAGAATCCTACCAGGTATCACACGTACATTTTTGTGAGGTGGCTGTCTTGGCAGATACAAATTGTGAGAAGAGTTCACTCCTCCTAAATGCTGTTGGAAATGAAAATTCAACTTATAGGAGAGCGTCCTAGTAGAACAACATTATTCATTAGCTCATGTTCAGTAAAATAAATATTTTTGCATTTGTGGATGATACATATTTACTGATGAATTTCGATTGGCATTTATATTGGTACTTTTTAATGTCTGTGAGTTGTGTGTGTGTGTGTGTGTGTGTGTGTGTGTGTTTGTATAGATATAGATATAGATATAGATATACTCTCCAAATTTTTCAAAACATGAAATATATGTGTCTAATATACACTCTCTAAATTCATTCATGTTCATGTATGTGGATTTATAATCCACTTTTCACAAGATGATAATCAGAAATATTCATCCACCTGAAATACATATTTGTTTCCTAGTACTGAAAACTAACTTCAGTGAATGGTGCATACAAATCCTAATTATTCTACAGTAACTGACCCAGTCTAACATCAATTCAAGTAGACTCCTATGGGACATGATATGTAATTTGTCATTCATTTGTATTCGACACTGGTACATTATTGTTTCTTCAGTTTTTGCACATCACAGGATATACATTTCATCCACAAGTTCACAAATTAATAAGCATTTGTTTCAACTTTCACCACTTCTTGCTTCAGAACACATGTATTGTCAGGGTTTCTTGACTGGTCTTTTCATGAGACTTCTTTCCAAACACATTATTTTGAATTTCCATAATGATTTTGAAGCAAAACTCAAACACTCTTCATGATAAATCAAAACACAAATATTTCCATTACATATATACCTGGTTGGAATGAATGATTGTATATCAATATACGATTTCCTTTAATTTTTCAGATATCCGTTCAGTTCATTATTTAAAGTTCAAAAAAGTTATATTATTTATTCACAGTATGGTCTATACATGCTTTTTCTCTATATTACTAGAAACAGGGTACACCTCTTTGTAACCCCGATTCTCATTTTACATCTTCAATATATTGCTCCCAGAAATGGTGAAAGAAATACTCATGTCACCTCATTATCACAGTAATATTCTGGACAAAAAATGGAAAGGTCACACTTATGATTGTACCAAAGCCTAAATGGAAAGTGAACATGGATTTCTAAAAACATCCATGTCCAGGTTGCCTAATGCTGTCAATTGTCAATCCTATTGGTGACTACATATTTGTTTTTTTCCTAATTTATATATTCAAACTCAACCCTGTTGAAAATGTCTAATTCTATCACTCACTTTATACTTTGCCTGATTTCCTAATATTTCTATTGATATCTGCTTTTCTACATATTTTCCCCAGTTCAACATAGTGACTGACTCTTCATATGTGCTGACATTTACATTCACTCAACAACCGAAAGTCTATTGCTAAAGAACTTTTGGTCCAAATTCTATACTCACTCTTCTTCCTAAACCTACCGACTATCTTCCTAATCCTATTGAATATCCCTTTTTGACTGGATGTTCTCTCTAAATTCAATCATCCAATGTACAAGGTCCTATGCCATTGTATATGGAATTATCTGAGGCATCTTTGCAGAACATCATTCAAAGCTAAGTATCCCAATCAAGGGCAAAACACTTCTGGGCTTCAAATCATACCTAGATTTCTGTTTTCCTACTTATATTTCGCCTCTATATTCTTGTAAATATTGCAGGTTCCCAATACCATTATTCATCACACAGAATCACTCGTAATCCAAATCAAACCTGTTTTTAACCCCAAGTATACACTGTTCCCTCAATCATTTTACAGAAGAGCAGGGACAGAGTGGTTCTTACAATACAGGAAAGTTGGGGACCTTCCACCTGATGAGAACCTCAAATGTCCATGCACAAATGATACCTGGAGAAGAATGTAGGCAGGTATGAAGCACCTGAGAGAGCAAAAGTCATCTTCCATGGCAAACAACCTGGTCAGGATGAAGGGATGTGTCTGAATCTGCCTCTCTCTCTTCTTATTGTACAGAAGATGGACCAAACCAGGGCTGAGTGGAGAGCTGTTCCCGGGTGCCAATGGTGATATACATTCTACCTTATGAAAGTGTCACAGGAAGTAGGGGCAACCTCCATCTTATGTTACCCTTGGAAGCAACTGTTAGGACAAAGTGGTTGCCAAGGCAGTGACCTCATTCAGTTCCAAAGAATGTGACATACCTCATTTCCTTGGTGATGGAACTCTCTGAACTTGGTATCCAAGAAGCCAGGCACCCAGAGGCAGTCCCAGTCCAAGTCCCAGTGGGCTCACTTGTTTGGATTTACCAAGGACAGAGTCAGTTTTCTTGGTACCTAATGATGTGAGGATGGCCAAATGCCAGGAGAGCTCTGAAGATGGACCTTTCCTGAGAAAACAGGTAGTGGCTAACCACTTTTTCCTGACATCTTCACAGAGTTGGTCGAGGAAACAAGATCTGAGAGAAGATAGGCCATTTCGGGGGAACATAGTATGGCCCACCAGTCAGAGGACACTCCGGATAGTCACAGACCTACTTGGGGGAAGGAGGTGCCTTTGTGGGAGTGGGTGTGGGTTTGTTGTTTTGTCTCATGTTCTGAGAATAGATAGAAAAGGCGGTTTGTTTGGTTTGGAGTGGACAGTTTCTAGTAAGTCATTTGACACGGCGAGTGTTTCTCTTTCTGTGTATCCCACTGTGTCCGTTGTTGTAGACATTAAAAAAGAGAATGCATTAATGGATGTGTCCTGTCTAGTATAAATCTTCCCATGCCCAATATATGAATGGACTGCAGCTTGTCTTATCGATGTGCAACACCTGCTACCTTTCTAAGTTGTAGTTTTCTTCCTGAATTCTGGCCACTCTCCAGAATAGGCTCATGGATTTGTGTCCAAAATATGTACCACCTCCAAGCTCTGTGACATGGCCTTGTACTGGATAGCTGAAGAGAATGGCGAGCATCTCAGAAAACTCAGATATCAGTGTGACCAGGAAAGTCTCAGTGCAGAAACCCTGCTTTGGGCCTTTTGCTTACTTATTGTTGTGTTGCACTGAATGTCAGGAAGGTCTTTGCCTCAGGCCACCCCTTTGTGAAGCCTGATGAAAACAGTTTTCAAATGGAAATAAATGGGCCTCACCTGTGGCTCTTTGCTTAATTGCTTTGGAAAGGGATGTGTCTTTATCAGCCTCTTGGGCCTGTGTGTGGCTGTGACTTAGATTCTCAGCACCTGATGGATCTTAAGAATGATCCCATGTGAGCTTCCAAAACCAAAATGGCAAAAAATTTCATTCATTGTGGATGATGTCTCTTGCCTTCCTCTGTTAGGTTCCTGCACTCCATTAAATGACAATAGGGATTCTTTGGGTCAAATGAGTTCTTCAAAGCCCTGCAGAGGTACTTGTGTTTTCGCATGACTCTAAATCACCTAAAGAATCGATACCTAAAATCAGTAGGCCTCAAATTGGAGAAACACAGAAGTATTAACGGCAGGCTTATTTGTTCACTCCTGGTTCACAGAAATGGTGTCCAGGCTACCCTGACTTTAGACAAATGAGGGGCAAACGAGCTGATTTTGGACACTGTCTTGGGCTGCGCCCCTCATGGAAACCTCCAGCCAGAGGTTAAGATGATTGACTATATGAAATAAGATGAGGGCCATGTGGGAGTGTTTTGGTTTTAATTTTGGTCATTTGTGTGGCATTGGAAAAAATGACTGGGTCCACGTGGGCTTGAACTCTGGTGTGATTCCCCTTAGAGACTGGGTTTTGGAACTGAACTCAGAGAAGCATTGCCATGAATTTTGTTGGGATTTTAAGAGGCCACGCATGAAAGTCGCTCTTGGAAACTGAGACCTAGGCCCCGGGTGAATTTCCACAGAGGCCTGGGAATCTCAGCAAGGATATCACATGATTTTATTCTTAAAGAAATGGCAGCCATAGTTGAGAGTCAAAACACACATGGACCTCACATTGTAGACCTCAATGGGCCTGGCCTAATGTGACCTTTTGTCCACTCTTTGGGAAGCCATGCCTGTGAGAGTTCTCCAGAGATTTCATTGAAATGAGCTTCCTCACCATTTAAAGTTTGCTGAATGAACTGAAACCCACAGTGCCTCCAACTTCATGCTTGAAAAATGGCTAGATAAATACCATGAAATTTTTGAAATTCCTATGACCAGGTGGCACTGGAGAAACATTGGATGTCCTGTTGCTGATCATGAGTATACCAGACAGTGCCTTGATTTACTGAGTTTCATGAAAATGGTGTAGAACAGAGATGCCAGAAATTTGGAGCCTGCTGAGTAGTGGGTCTAGAGCAGTGGTGGGGAGGTGTTTGATAAAACATCCGTGGTAGGGCCATGTGGATCTACCATTGGATTCCAAATGGCTTGTAACTGACATGGTGCAGCCAACAGACCCTTATATGTAAAGGCATCTTGTTATATGGAGAGTTTTCAGAGGAAAATTAAGAATCAGGTTGATATGGACAAGGGGGCAATGGGGCAAGCTGTGAGAGATAGGAGCCTAGTTGGTGCATTCTCTTGCAGACCCTGACCCACCACACGTGACAGAACTCCCTCCAGCACTGTGTCCCAGTTTAGCTCCTAGTATTTCGTGAAACAAATACCAAACTCAGTGTGCAGCAGCAAAAACACCACAAAAAGTGGAAGAGGACCAAATGGCTTCACAGTCCACACGGGGAGACACTTAGTCCCCAGTGGCCTCAGTTTACCTACAAAGAGAGGATTCAGCACTGCTTCATCTTGTTCATTGGAAAATAAGAAACCATGTCCTCCAGGTCACATAGATGCAGACCCAGCTTTGATGGTCTCACTACAGAGGAAGCCAAATCTCCTGAAAACAACATATATTTCAAGTGTGGAAGCTCAGAGGCAGTTTCTCAAAAAGTTTTTAGGCCAGCAGAGCTCCATGTTTGTGGAGGGTTTACCCTGTCCCTTAGTTTTGGAAACTCCTCTACCACCTCCAAGGTTGTGAACTCCTGAGCATTTTCCATTCCAGATATGTATTCACTGATTTTGTAACTCTTCTCCTCTAATTGTGTCTTACTTGGGGTGAAGGTAATGTCAAGGCATTGTTCTGGATGAGAGCGGGAGGATATTTGTGCAGCATATATTTACATACACATTGGATTCATTTTCCAATTTTCCATTCGAAATACTGAATCCCTGACACTAACCCATACCTAGTAGACTCAGACTATTCATCCTAATATAATGGAGAAAATTAACCCAACACATTAGAAATACAAGTACTTCAGTGGAGACATGTTGTATAGTTGGACTTGACATTTGCATTATATAAGGTAGGAGTTATAAATCTAGTCAAATTTATTTGAAATATTCTCCATGTGTTTTAAACTTAACAAATATGTGAATTTTTGTTTCCTTTTTCTGTAGTCTATTCACACATGTATATTTATATGCATATATAGAATCCTACCAGGTATCACACGTACATTTTTGTGAGGTGGCTGTCTTGGCAGATACAAATTGTGAGAAGAGTTCACTCCTCCTAAATGCTGTTGGAAATGAATATTCAACTTATAGGAGAGCGTCCTAGTAGAACAACATTATTCATTAGCTCATGTTCAGTAAAATAAATATTTTTGCATTTGTGGATGATACATATTTACTGATGAATTTCGATTGGCATTTATATTGGTACTTTTTAATATCTGTGAGTTGTGTGTGTGTGTGTGTGTTTGTGTGTGTGTGTGTGTGTGTGTATAGATATAGATATAGATATAGATATACTCTCCAAATTTTTCAAAATATGAAATATATGTGTCTAATATACACTCTCTAAATTCATTCATGTTCATGTATGTGGATTTATAATCCACTTTTCACAAGATGATAATCAGAAATATTCATCCACCTGAAATACATATTTGTTTCCTAGTACTGAAAACTAACTTCAGTGAATGGTGCATACAAATCCTAATTATTCTACAGTAACTGACCCAGTCTAACATCAATGCAAGTAGACTCCTATGGGACATGATATGTAATTTGTCATTCATTTGTATTCGACACTGGTACATTATTGTTTCTTCAGTTTTTGCACATCACAGGATATACATTTCATCCACAAGTTCACAAATTAATAAGCATTTGTTTCAACTTTCACCACTTCTTGCTTCAGAACACATGTATTGTCAGGGTTTCTTGACTGGTCTTTTCATGAGACTTCTTTCCAAACACATTATTTTGAATTTCCATAATCATTTTGAAGCAAACGTCACACACTCTTCATGATAAACCAAAACACAAATATTTCCATTACATATATACCTGGTTGGAATGAATGATTGTATATCAATATACGATTTCCTTTAATTTTTCAGATATCAGTTCAGTTCATTATTTAAAGTTCAAAAAAGTTATATTATTTATTCACAGTATGGTCTATTCATGCTTTTTCTCTATATTCCTAGAAACAGGGTACACCTCTTTGTAACCCCGATTCTCATTTTACATCTTCAATATATTGCTCCCAGAAATGGTGAAAGAAATACTCATGTCACCTCATTATCACAGTAATATTCTGGAAAAAAAATGGAAAGGTCACACTTATGATTGTACCAAAGCCTAAATGGAAAGTGAACATGGATTTCTAAAAACATCCATGTCCAGGTTGCCTAATGCTGTCAATTGTCAATCCTATTGGTGACTACATATTTGTTTTTTTCCTAATTTATATATTCAAACTCAACCCTGTTGAAAATGTCTAATTCTATCACTCACTTTATACTTTGCCTGATTTCCTAATATTTCTATTGATATCTGCTTTTCTACATATTTTCCCCAGTTCAACATAGTGACTGACTCTTCATATGTGCTGACATTTACATTCACTCAACAACCGAAAGTCTATTGCTAAAGAACTTTTGGTCCAAATTCTATACTCACTCTTCTTCCTAAACCTACCGACTATCTTCCTAATCCTACTGAATATCCCTTTTTGACTGGATGTTCTCTCTAAATTCAATCATCCAATGTACAAGGTCCTATGCCATTGTATATCGAATTATCTGAGGCATCTTTGCAGAACATCATTCAAAGCTAAGTATCCCAATCAAGGGCAAAACCCTTCTGGGCTTCAAATCATACCTAGATTTCTGTTTTCCTACTTATATTTCACCTCTATATTCTTGTAAATATTGCAGGTTCCCAATACCATTATTCATCACACAGAATCACTCGTAACCCAAATCAAACCTGTTTTTAACCCCAAGTATACACTGTTCCCTCAATCATTTTACAGAAGAGCAGGGACAGAGTGGTTCTTACAATACAGGAAAGTTGGGGACCTTCCACCTGATGAGAACCTCAAATGTCCATGCACAAATGATACCTGGAGAAGTTGTAGGCAGGTATGAAGCACCTGAGAGAGCAAAAGTCATCTTCCATGGCAAACAACCTGGTCAGGATGAAGGGATGTGTCTGAATCTGCCTCTCTCTCTTCTTATTTTACAGAAGATGGACCAAACCAGGGCTGAGTGGAGAGCTGTTCCCGGGTGCCAATGGTGATATACATTCTACCTTATGAAAGTGTCACAGGAAGTAGGGGCAACCTCCATCTTATGTTACCCTTGGAAGCAACTGTTAGGACAAAGTGGTTGCCAAGGCAGTGACCTCATTCAGTTCCAAAGAATGTGACATACCTCATTTCCTTGGTGATGGAACTCTCTGAACTTGGTATCCAAGAAGCCAGGCACCCAGAGGCAGTCCCAGTCCCAGTCCCAGTGGGCTCACTTGTTTGGATTTACCAAGGACAGAGTCAGTTTTCTTGGTACCTAATGATGTGAGGATGGCCAAATGCCAGGAGAGCTCTGAAGATGGACCTTTCCTGAGAAAACAGGTAGTGGCTAACCACTTTTTCCTGACATCTTCACAGAGTTGGTCAAGGAAACAAGATCTGAGAGAAGACAGGCCATTTCGGGGGAACATAGTATGGCCCACCAGTCAGAGGACACTCCGGATAGTCACAGACCTACTTGGGGGAAGGAGGTGCCTTTGTGGGAGTGGGTGTGGGTTTGTTGTTTTGTCTCATGTTCTGAGAATAGATAGAAAAGGCGGTTTGTTTGGTTTGGAGTGGACAGTTTCTAGTAAGTCATTTGACACGGCGAGTGTTTCTCTTTCTGTGTATCCCACTGTGTCCGTTGTTGTAGACATTAGAAAAGAGAATGCATTAATGGATGTGTCCTGTCTAGTATAAATCTTCCCATGCCCAATATATGAATGGACTGCAGCTTGTCTTATCGATGTGCAACACCTGCTATCTTTCTAAGTTGTAGTTTTCTTCCTGAATTCTGGCCACTCTCCAGAATAGGCTCATGGATTTGTGTCCAAAATATGTACCACCTCCAAGCTCTGTGACATGGCCATGTACTGGATAGCTGAAGAGAATGGCGAGCATCTCAGAAAACTCAGATATCAGTGTGACCAGGAAAGTCTCAGTGCAGAAACCCTGCTTTGGGCCTTTTGCTTACTTATTGTTGTGTTGCACTGAATGTCAGGAAGGTCTTTGCCTCAGGCCACCCCTTTGTGAAGCCTGATGAAAACAGTTTTCAAATGGAAATAAATGGGCCTCACCTGTGGCTCTTTGCTTAATTGCTTTGGAAAGGGATGTGTCTTTATCAGCCTCTTGGGCCTGTGTGTGGCTGTGACTTAGATTCTCAGCACCTGATGGATCTTAAGAATGATCCCATGTGAGCTTCCAAAACCAAAATGGCAAAAAATTTCATTCATTGTGGATGAAGACTCTTGCCTTCCTCTGTTAGGTTCCTGCACTCCATCAAATGACAATAGGGATTCTTTGGGTCAAATGAGTTCTTCAAAGCCCTGCAGAGGTACTTGTGTTTTCGCATGACTCTAAATCACCTAAAGAATCGATACCTAAAATCAGTAGGCCTCAAATTGGAGAAACACAGAAGTATTAACGGCAGGCTTATTTGTTCACTCCTGGTTCACAGAAACGGTGTCCAGGCTACCCTGACTTTAGACAAATGAGGGGCAAACGAGCTGATTTTGGACACTGTCTTGGGCTGCGCCCCTCATGGAAACCTCCAGCCAGAGGTTAAGATGATTGACTATATGAAATAAGATGAGGGCCATGTGGGAGTGTTTTGGTTTTAATTTTGGTCATTTGTGTGGCATTGGAAAAAATGACTGGGTCCACGTGGGCTTGAACTCTGGTGTGATTCCCCTTAGAGACTGGGTTTTGGAACTGAACTCAGAGAAGCATTGCCATGAATTTTGTTGGGATTTTAAGAGGCCACGCATGAAAGTCGCTCTTGGAAACTGAGACCTAGGCCCCGGGTGAATTTCCACAGAGGCCTGGGAATCTCAGCAAGGATATCACATGATTTTATTCTTAAAGAAATGGCAGCCATAGTTGAGAGTCAAAACACACATGGACCTCACATTGTAGACCTCAATGGGCCTGGCCTAATGTGACCTTTTGTCCACTCTTTGGGAAGCCATGCCTGTGAGAGTTCTCCAGAGATTTCATTGAAATGAGCTTCCTCACCATTTAATGTTTGCTGAATGAACTGAAACCCACAGTGCCTCCAACTTCATGCTTGAAAAATGGCTAGATAAATACCATGAAATTTTTGAAATTCCTATGACCAGGTGGCACTGGAGAAACATTGGATGTCCTGTTGCTGATCATGAGTATACCAGACAGTGCCTTGATTTACTGAGTTTCATGAAAATGGTGTAGAACAGAGATGCCAGAAATTTGGAGCCTGCTGAGTAGTGGGTCTAGAGCAGTGGTGGGGAGGTGTTTGATAAAACATCCGTGGTAGGGCCATGTGGATCTACCATTGGATTCCAAATGGCTTGTAACTGACATGGTGCAGCCAACAGACCCTTATATGTAAAGGCATCTTGTTATATGGAGAGTTTTCAGAGGAAAATTAAGAATCAGGTTGATATGGACAAGGGGGCAATGGGGCAAGCTGTGAGAGATAGGAGCCTAGTTGGTGCATTCTCTTGCAGACCCTGACCCACCACACGTGACAGAACTCCCTCCAGCACTGTGTCCCAGTTTAGCTCCTAGTATTTCGTGAAACAAATACCAAACTCAGTGTGCAGCAGCAAAAACACCACAAAAAGTGGAAGAGGACCAAATGGCTTCACAGTCCACACGGGGAGACACTTAGTCCCCAGTGGCCTCAGTTTACCTACAAAGAGAGGATTCAGCACTGTTTCATCTTGTTCATTGGAAAATAAGAAACCATGTCCTCCAGGTCACATAGATGCAGACCCAGCTTTGATGTTCTCACTACAGAGGAAGCCAAATCTCCTGAAAACAACATATATTTCAAGTGTGGAAGCTCAGAGGCAGTTTCTCAAAAAGTTTTTAGGCCAGCAGAGCTCCATGTTTGTGGAGGGTTTACCCTGTCTTTTAGTTTTGGAAACTCCTCTACCACCTCCAAGGTTGTGAACTCCTGAGCATTTTCCATTCCAGATATGTATTCACTGATTTTGTAACTCTTCTCCTCTAATTGTGTCTTACTTGGGGTGAAGGTAATGTCAAGGCATTGTTCTGGATGAGAGCGGGAGGATATTTGTGCAGCATATATTTACATATACATTGGATTCATTTTCCAATTTTCCATTCGAAATACTGAATCCCTGACACTAACCCATACCTAGTAGACTCAGACTATTCATCCTAATATAATGGAGAAAATTAACCCAACACATTAGAAATACAAGTACTTCAGTGGAGACATGTTGTATAGTTGGACTTGACATTTGCATTATATAAGGTAGGAGTTATAAATCTAGTCAAATTTATTTGAAATATTCTCCATGTTTTTTAAACTTAACAAATATGTGAATTCTTGTTTCCTTTTTCTGTAGTCTATTCACACATGTATATTTATATGCATATATAGAATCCTACCAGGTATCACACGTACATTTTTGTGAGGTGGCTGTCTTGGCAGATACAAATTGTGAGAAGAGTTCACTCCTCCTAAATGCTGTTGGAAATGAAAATTCAACTTATAGGAGAGCGTCCTAGTAGAACAACATTATTCATTAGCTCATGTTCAGTAAAATAAATATTTTTGCATTTGTGGATGATACATATTTACTGATGAATTTCGATTGGCATTTATATTGGTACTTTTTAATATCTGTGAGTTGTGTGTGTGTGTGTGTGTGTTTGTGTGTGTGTGTGTGTGTATAGATATAGATATAGATATAGATATACTCTCCAAATTTTTCAAAATATGAAATATATGTGTCTAATATACACTCTCTAAATTCATTCATGTTCATGTATGTGGATTTATAATCCACTTTTCACAAGATGATAATCAGAAATATTCATCCACCTGAAATACATATTTGTTTCCTAGTACTGAAAACTAACTTCAGTGAATGGTGCATACAAATCCTAATTATTCTACAGTAACTGACCCAGTCTAACATCAATGCAAGTAGACTCCTATGGGACATGATATGTAATTTGTCATTCATTTGTATTCGACACTGGTACATTATTGTTTCTTCAGTTTTTGCACATCACAGGATATACATTTCATCCACAAGTTCACAAATTAATAAGCATTTGTTTCAACTTTCACCACTTCTTGCTTCAGAACACATGTATTGTCAGGGTTTCTTGACTGGTCTTTTCATGAGACTTCTTTCCAAACACATTATTTTGAATTTCCATAATCATTTTGAAGCAAACGTCACACACTCTTCATGATAAACCAAAACACAAATATTTCCATTACATATATACCTGTTTGGAATGAATGATTGTATATCAATATACGATTTCCTTTAATTTTTCAGATATCAGTTCAGTTCATTATTTAAAGTTCAAAAAAGTTATATTATTTATTCACAGTATGGTCTATTCATGCTTTTTCTCTATATTCCTAGAAACAGGGTACACCTCTTTGTAACCCCGATTCTCATTTTACATCTTCAATATATTGCTCCCAGAAATGGTGAAAGAAATACTCATGTCACCTCATTATCACAGTAATATTCTGGACAAATATGGAAAGGTCACACTTATAATTGTACCAAAGCCTAAATGGAAAGTGAACATGGATTTCTAAAAACATCCATGTCCAGGTTGCCTAATGCTGTCAATTGTCAATCCTATTGGTGACTACATATTTGTTTTTTTCCTAATTTATATATTCAAACTCAACCCTGTTGAAAATGTCTAATTCTATCTCTCACTTTATACTTTGCCTGATTTCCTAATATTTCTATTGATATCTGCTTTTCTACATATTTTCCCCAGTTCAACATAGTGACTGACTCTTCATATGTGCTGACATTTACATTCACTCAACAACCGAAAGTCTATTGCTAAAGAACTTTTGGTCCAAATTCTATACTCACTCTTCTTCCTAAACCTACCGGCTATCTTCCTAATCCTATTGAATATCCCTTTTTGACTGGATGTTCTCTCTAAATTCAATCATCCAATGTACAAGGTCCTATGCCATTGTATATCGAATTATCTGAGGCATCTTTGCAGAACATCATTCAAAGCTAAGTATCCCAATCAAGGGCAAAACCCTTCTGGGCTTCAAATCATACCTAGATTTCTGTTTTCCTACTTATATTTCACCTCTATATTCTTGTAAATATTGCAGGTTCCCAATACCATTATTCATCACACAGAATCACTCGTAATCCAAATCAAACCTGTTTTTAACCCCAAGTATACACTGTTCATTCAATCATTTTACAGAAGAGCAGGGACAGAGTGGTTCTTACAATACAGGAAAGTTGGGGACCTTCCACCTGATGAGAACCTCAAATGTCCATGCACAAATGATACCTGGAGAAGAATGTAGGCAGGTATGAAGCACCTGAGAGAGCAAAAGTCATCTTCCATGGCAAACAACCTGGTCAGGATGAAGGGATGTGTCTGAATCTGCCTCTCTCTCTTCTTATTGTACAGAAGATGGACCAAACCAGGGCTGAGTGGAGAGCTGTTCCCGGGTGCCAATGGTGATATACGTTCTACCTAATGAAAGTGTCACAGGAAGTAGGGGCAACCTCCATCTTATGTTACCCTTGGAAGCAACTGTTAGGACAAAGTGGTTGCCAAGGCAGTGACCTCATTCAGTTCCAAAGAATGTGACATACCTCATTTCCTTGGTGATGGAACTCTCTGAACTTGGTATCCAAGAAGCCAGGCACCCAGAGGCAGTCCCAGTCCCAGTCCCAGTGGGCTCACTTGTTTGGATTTACCAAGGACAGAGTCAGTTTTCTTGGTACCTAATGATGTGAGGATGGCCAAATGCCAGGAGAGCTCTGAAGATGGACCTTTCCTGAGAAAACAGGTAGTGGCTAAGCAGATCTGAGAGAAGACAGGCCATTTCGGGGGAACATAGTATGGCCCACCAGTCAGAGGACACTCCGGATAGTCACAGACGTACTTGGGGGAAGGACGTGCCTTTGTGGGAGTGGGTGTGGGTTTGTTGTTTTGTCTCATGTTCTGAGAATAGATAGAAAAGGCGGTTTGTTTGGTTTGGAGTGGACAGTTTCTAGTAAGTCATTTGACACGGCGAGTGTTTCTCTTTCTGTGTATCCCACTGTGTCCGTTGTTGTAGACATTAGAAAAGAGAATGCATTAATGGATGTGTCCTGTCTAGTATAAATCTTCCCATGCCCAATATATGAATGGACTGCAGCTTGTCTTATCGATGTGCAACACCTGCTATCTTTCTAAGTTGTAGTTTTCTTCCTGAATTCTGGCCACTCTCCAGAATAGGCACATGGATTTGTGTCCAAAATATGTACCACCTCCAAGCTCTGTGACATGGCCATGTACTGGATAGCTGAAGAGAATGGCGAGCATCTCAGAAAACTCAGATATCAGTGTGACCAGGAAAGTCTCAGTGCAGAAACCCTGCTTTGGGCCTTTTGCTTACTTATTGTTGTGTTGCACTGAATGTCAGGAAGGTCTTTGCCTCAGGCCACCCCTTTGTGAAGCCTGATGAAAACAGTTTTCAAATGGAAATGAATGGGCCTCACCTGTGGCTCTTTGCTTAATTGCTTTGGAAAGGGATGTGTCTTTATCAGCCTCTTGGGCCTGTGTGTGGCTGTGACTTAGATTCTCAGCACCTGATGGATCTTAAGAATGATCCCATGTGAGCTTCCAAAACCAAAATGGCAAAAAATTTCATTCATTGTGGATGAAGTCTCTTGCCTTCCTCTGTTAGGTTCCTGCACTCCATCAAATGACAATAGGGATTCTTTGGGTCAAATGAGTTCTTCAAAGCCCTGCAGAGGTACTTGTGTTTTCGCATGACTCTAAATCACCTAAAGAATCGATACCTAAAATCAGTAGGCCTCAAATTGGAGAAACACAGAAGTATTAACGGCAGGCTTATTTGTTCACTCCTGGTTCACAGAAACGGTGTCCAGGCTACCCTGACTTTAGACAAATGAGGGGCAAACGAGCTGATTTTGGACACTGTCTTGGGCTGCGCCCCTCATGGAAACCTCCAGCCAGAGGTTAAGATGATTGACTATATGAAATAAGATGAGGGCCATGTGGGAGTGTTTTGGTTTTAATTTTGGTCATTTGTGTGGCATTGGAAAAAATGACTGGGTCCACGTGGGCTTGAACTCTGGTGTGATTCCCCTTAGAGACTGGGTTTTGGAACTGAACTCAGAGAAGCATTGCCATAAATTTTGTTGGGATTTTAAGAGGCCACGCATGAAAGTCGCTCTTGGAAACTGAGACCTAGGCCCCAAGTGGATTTCCACAGAGGCCTGGGAATCTCAGCAAGGATATCACATGATTTTATTCTTAAAGAAATGGCAGCCATAGTTGAGAGTCAAAACACACATGGACCTCACATTGTAGACCTCAATGGGCCTGGCCTAATGTGACCTTTTGTCCACTCTTTGGGAAGCCGTGCCTGTGAGAGTTCTCCAGAGATTTCATTGAAATGAGCTTCCTCACCATTTAAAGTTTGCTGAATGAACTGAAACCCACAGTGCCTCCAACTTCATGCTTGAAAAATGGCTAGATAAATACCATGAAATTTTTGAAATTCCTATGACCAGGTGGCACTGGAGAAACATTGGATGTCCTGTTGCTGATCATGAGTATACCAGACAGTGCCTTGATTTACTGAGTTTCATGAAAATGGTGTAGAACAGAGATGCCAGAAATTTGGAGCCTGCTGAGTAGTGGGTCTAGAGCAGTGGTGGGGAGGTGTTTGATAAAACATCCGTGGTAGGGCCATGTGGATCTACCATTGGATTCCAAATGGCTTGTAACTGACATGGTGCAGCCAACAGACCCTTATATGTAAAGGCATCTTGTTATATGGAGAGTTTTCAGAGGAAAATTAAGAATCAGGTTGATATGGACAAGGGGGCAATGGGGCAAGCTGTGAGAGATAGGAGCCTAGTTGGTGCATTCTCTTGCAGACCCTGACCCACCACACGTGACAGAACTCCCTGCAGCACTGTGTCCCAGTTTAGCTCCTAGTATTTCGTGAAACAAATACCAAACTCACAGTGCAGCAGCAAAAACACCAAAAAAAGTGGAAGAGGACCAAATGGCTTCACAGTCCACACGGGGAGACACTTAGTCCCCAGTGGCCTCAGTTTACCTACAAAGAGAGGATTCAGCACTGCTTCATCTTGTTCATTGGAAAATAAGAAACCATGTCCTCCAGGTCACATAGATGCAGACCCAGCTTTGAAGTTCTCACTAGAGAGGAAGCCAAATCTCCTGAAAACAACATATATTTCAAGTGTGGAAGCTCAGAGGCAGTTTCTCAAAAAGTTTTTAGGCCAGCAGAGCTCCATGTTTGTGGAGTGTTTACCCTGTCCCTTAGTTTTGGAAACTCCTCTACCACCTCCAAGGTTGTGAACTCCTGAGCATTTTCCATTCCAGATATGTATTCACTGATTTTGTAACTCTTCTCCTCTAATTGTGTCTTACTTGGGGTGAAGGTAATGTCAAGGCATTGTTCTGGATGAGAGCGGGAGGATATTTGTGCAGCATATATTTACATACACATTGGATTCATTTTCCAATTTTCCATTCGAAATACTGAATCCCTGACACTAACCCATACCTAGTAGACTCAGACTATTCATCCTAATATAATGGAGAAAATTAACCCAACACATTAGAAATACAAGTACTTCAGAGGAGACATGTTGTATAGTTGGACTTGACATTTGCATTATATAAGGTAGGAGTTATAAATCTAGTCAAATTTATTTGAAATATTCTCCATGTGTTTTAAACTTAACAAATATGTGAATTCTTGTTTCCTTTTTCTGTAGTCTATTCACACATGTATATTTATATGCATATATAGAATCCTACCAGGTATCACACGTACATTTTTGTGAGGTGGCTGTCTTGGCAGATTCAAATTGTGAGAAGAGTTCACTCCTCCTAAATGCTGTTGGAAATGAAAATTCAACTTATAGGAGAGAGTCCTAGTAGAACAACATTATACATTAGCTCATGTTCAGTAAAATAAATATTTTTGCATTTGTGGATGATACATATTTACTGATGAATTTCGATTGGCATTTATATTGGTACTTTTTAATGTCTGTGAGTTGTGTGTGTGTGTGTGTGTGTGTGTGTGTGTATAGATATAGATATAGATATAGATATACTCTCCAAATTTTTCAAAATATGAAATATATGTGTCTAATATACACTCTCTAAATTCATTCATGTTCATGTATGTGGATTTATAATCCACTTTTCACAAGATTATAATCAGAAATATTCATCCACCTGAAATACATATTTGTTTCCTAGTACTGAAAACTAACTTCAGTGAATGGTGCATACAAATCCTAATTATTCTACAGTAACTGACCCAGTCTAACATCAATGCAAGTAGACTCCTATGGGACATGATATGTAATTTGTCATTCATTTGTATTCGACACTGGTACATTATTGTTTCTTCAGTTTTTGCACATCACAGGATATACATTTCATCCACAAGTTCACAAATTAATAAGCATTTGTTTCAACTTTCACCAATTCTTGCTTCAGAACACATGTATTGTCAGGGTTTCTTGACTGGTCTTTTCATGAGACTTCTTTCCAAACACATTATTTTGAATTACCATAATCATTTTGAAGCAAAACATCACACACTCTTCATGATAAACCAAAACACAAATATTTCCATTACATATATACCTGGTTGGAATGAATGATTGTATATCAATATACGATTTCCTTTAATTTTTCAGATATCAGTTCAATTCATTATTTAAAGTTCAAAAAAGTTATATTATTTATTCACAGTATGGTCTATTCATGCTTTTTCTCTATGTTCCTAGAAACAGGGTACACCTCTTTGTACCCCCGATTCTCATTTTACATCTTCAATATATTGCTCCCAGAAATGGTGAAAGAAATACTCATGTCACCTCATTATCACAGTAATATTCTGGACAAAAAATGGAAAGGTCACACTTATGATTGTACCAAAGCCTAAATGGAAAGTGAACATGGATTTCTAAAAACATCCAAGTCCAGGTTGCCTAATGCTGTCAATTGTCAATCCTATTGGTGACTACATATTTGTTTTTTTCCTAATTTATATATTCAAACTCAACCCTGTTGAAAATGTCTAATTCTATCACTCACTTTATACTTTGCCTGATTTCGTAAGGTTTCTATTGATATCTGCTTTTCTACATATTTTCCCCAGTTCAACATAGTGACTGACTCTTCATATGTGCTGACATTTACATTCACTCAACAACCGAAAGTCTATTGCTAAAGAACTTTTGGACCAAATCCTGTACTCACTCTTCTTCCTAAACCTACCGACTATCTTCCTAATCCTACTGAATATCCCTTTTTGACTGGATGTTCTCTTCTAAATTCAATCATCCAATGTACAAGGTCCTATGCCATTGTATATGGAATTATCTGAGGCATCTTTGCAGAACATCATTCAAAGCTAAGTATCCCAATCAAGGGCAAAACCCTTCTGGGCTTCAAATCATACCTAGATTTCTGTTTTCCTACTTATATTTCACCTCTATATTCTTGTAAATATTGCAGGTTCCCAATACCATTATTCATCACACAGAATCACTCGTAATCCAAATCAAACCTGTTTTTAACCCCAAGTATACACTGTTCCCTCAATCATTTTACAGAAGAGCAGGGTCAGAGTGGTTCTTACAATACAGGAAAGTTGGGGACCTTCCACCTGATGAGAACCTCAAATGTCCATGCACAAATGATACCTGGAGAAGTTGTAGGCAGGTATGAAGCACCTGAGAGAGCAAAAGTCATCTTCCATGGCAAACAACCTGGTCAGGATGAAGGGATGTGTCTGAATCTGCCTCTCTCTCTTCTTATTGTACAGAAGATGGACCAAACCAGGGCTGAGTGGAGAGCTGTTCCCGGGTGCCAATGGTGATATACATTCTACCTTATGAAAGTGTCACAGGAAGTAGGGGCAACCTCCATCTTATGTTACCCTTGGAAGCAACTGTTAGGAAAAAGTGGTTGCCAAGGCAGTGACCTCATTCAGTTCCAAAGAATGTGACATACCTCATTTCCTTGGTGATGGAACTCTCTGAACTTGGTATCCAAGAAGCCAGGCAGCCAGAGGCAGTCCCAGTCCCAGTCCCAGTGGGCTCACTTGTTTGGATTTACCAAGGACAGAGTCAGTTTTCTTGGTACCTAATGATGTGAGGATGGCCAAATGCCAGGAGAGCTCTGAAGATGGACCTTTCCTGAGAAAACAGGTAGTGGCTAACCACTTTTTCCTGACATCTTCACAGAGTTGGTCAAGGAAACAAGATCTGAGAGAAGACAGGCCATTTCGGGGGAACACAGTATGGCCCACCAGTCAGAGGACACTCCGGATAGTCACAGACCTACTTGGGGGAAGGAGGTGCCTTTGTGGGAGTGGGTGTGGGTTTGTCGTTTTGTCTCATGTTCTGAGAATAGATAGGAAAGGCGGTTTGTTTGGTTTGGAGTGGACAGTTTCTAGTAAGTCATTTGACACGGCGAGTGTTTCTGTTTCTGTGTATCCCACTGTGTCCGTTGTTGTAGACATTAGAAAAGAGAATGCATTAATGGATGTGTCCTGTCTAGTGTAAATCTTCCCATAATTCATCCTGCCCAATATATGAATGGACTGCAGCTTGTCTTATCGATGTGCAACACCTGCTATCTTTCTAAGTTGTTGTTTTATTCCTGAATTCTGGCCACTCTCCAGAATAGGCTCATGGATTTGTGTCCAAAATATGTACCACCTCCAAGCTCTGTGACATGGCCATGTACTGGATATCTGAAGAGAATGGCAAGCATCTCAGAAAACTCAGATATCAGTGTGACCAGGAAAGTCTCAGTGCAGAAACCCTGCTTTGGGCCTTTTGCTTACTTATTGTTGAGTTGCACTGAATGTCAGGAAGGTCTTTGCCTCAGGCCACCCCTTTGTGAAGCCTGAAGAAAACAGTTTTCAAATGGAAATGAATGGGCCTCACCTGTGGCTCTTTATCAGCCTCTTGGACCTGTGTGTGGCTGTGACTTAGATTCTCAGCACCTGATGGATCTTAAGAATGATCCCACATGAGCTTCCAAAACCAAAATGGCAAAAAATATCATTCATTGTGGATGAAGTCTCTTGCCTTCCTCTGTTAGGTTCTTGCACTCCATCAAATGACAATAGGGATTCTTTGGGTCAAATGAGTTCTTCAAAGCCCTGCAGAGGTGCTTGTGTTTTCGCATGACTCTAAATCACCTAAAGAATCGATACCTAAAATCAGTAGGCCTCAAATTGGAGAAACAAAGAAGTATTAATGGCAGGCTTATTTGTTCGCTCCTGTTTCAGAGAAACGGTGTCCAGGCTACCCTGACTTTAGACAAATGAGGGGCAAACGAGCTGATTTTGGACACTGTCTTGGGCTGCGCCCCTCATGGAAACCTCCAGCCAGAGGTTAAGATGATTGACTATATGGAATAAGATGAAGGCCATGTGGGAGTGTTTTGGTTTTAATTTTGGTCATTTGTGTTGCATTGGAAAAAATGACTGGGTCCACGTGAGCTTGAACTCTGGTGTGATTCCCCTTAGAGACTGGGTTTTGGAACTGAACTCAGAGAAGCATTGCCATGAATTTTGTTGGGATTTTAAGAGGCCACGCATGAAAGTCGCTCTTGGAAACTGAGACCTAGGCCCCGGGTGGATTTCCACAGAGGCCTGGGAATCTCAGCAAGGATATCACATGATTTTATTCTTAAAGAAATGGCAGCCATAGTTGAGAGTCAAAACACACATGGACCTCACATTGTAGACCTCAATGGGCCTGGCCTAATGTGACCTATTGTCCACTCTTTGGGAAGCCGTGCCTGTGAGAGTTCTCCAGAGATTTCATTGAAATGAGCTTCCTCACCATTTAATGTTTGCTGAATGAACTGAAACCCACAGTGCCTCCAACTTCATGCTTGAAAAATGGCTAGATAAATACCATGAAATTTTTGAAATTCCTATGACCAGGTGGCACTGGAGAAACATTGGATGTCCTGTTGCTGATCATGAGTATACCAGACAGTGTCTTGATTTACTGAGTTTCATGAAAATGGTGTAGAACAGAGATGCCAGAAATTTGGAGCCTGCTGAGTAGTGGGTCTAGAGCAGTGGTGGGGAGGTGTTTGATAAAACATCCGTGGTAGGGCCATGTGGATCTACCATTGGATTCCAAATGGCTTGTAACTGACATGGTGCAGCCAACAGACCCTTATATGTAAAGGCATCTTGTTATATGGAGAGTTTTCAGAGGAAAATTAAGAATCAGGTTGATATGGACAAGGGGGCAATGGGGCAAGCTGTGAGAGATAGGAGCCTAGTTGGTGCATTCTCTTGCAGACCCTGACCCACCACACGTGACAGAACTCCCTCCAGCGCTGTGTCCCAGTTTAGCTCCTAGTATTTCGTGAAACAAATACCAAACTCACAGTGCAGCAGCAAAAACTCCACAAAAAGTGGAAGAGGACCAAATGGCTTCACAGTCCACATGGGGAGACACTTAGTCCCCAGTGGCCTCAGTTTACCTACAAAGAGAGGATTCAGCACTGCTTCATCTTGTTCATTGGAAAATAAGAAACCATGTCCTCCAGGTCACATAGATGCAGACCCAGCTTTGATGTTCTCACTACAGAGGAAGCCAAATCTCCTGAAAACTACATATATTTCAAGTGTGGAAGCTCAGAGGCAGTTTTTCAAAAAGTTTTTAGGCCAGCAGAGCTCCATGTTTGTGGAGTGTTTACCCTGTCCCTTAGTTTTGGAAACTCCTCTACCACCTCCAAGGTTGTGAACTCCTGAGCATTTTCCTTTCCAGATATGTATTCACTGATTTTGTAACTCTTCACCTCTAATTGTGTCTTACTTGGGGTGAAGGTAATGTCAAGGCATTGTTCTGGATGAGAGCGGGAGGATATTTGTGCAGCATATTTTTACATACACATTGGATTCATTTTCCAAATTTCCATTCGAAGTACTGAATCCCTGACACTAACCCATACCTAGTAGACTCAGACTATTCATCCTAATATAATGGAGAAAATTAGCCCAACACATTAGAAATACAAGTACTTCAGAGGAGACATGTTGTATAGTTGGACTTGACATTTGCATTATATAAGGTAGGAGTTATAAATCTAGTCAAATTTATTTGAAATATTCTCCATGTGTTTTTAAGCTTAACAAATATGTGAATTCTTATTTCCCTTTTCTGTAGCCTATTCACACATGTATATTTATATGCATATATAGAATCCTACCAGGTATCACACGTACATTTTTGTGAGGTGGCTGTCTTGGCAGATACAAATTGTGAGAAGTGTTCACTCCTCCTAAATGCTGTTGGAAATGAAAATTCAACCTATAGGAGAGCGTCCTAGTAGAACAACATTATACATTAACTCATGTTCAGTAAAATAAATATTTTTGCATTTGTGGATGATACATATTTACTGATGAATTTCGATTGGCATTTATATTGGTACTTTTTAATGTCTGTGAGTGTTGTGTGTGTGTGTGTGTATATACAGATATAGATATAGATATACTCTGCAAATTTTTCAAAATATGAAATATATGTGTCTAATATACACTCTCTAAATTCATTCATGTTCATGTATGTGGATTTATAATAAACTTTTCACAAGATGATAATCAGAAATATTCATCCACCTAAAATACATATTTGTTTCCTAGTACTGAAAACTAACTTCAGTGAATGGTGCATACAAATCCTAATTATTCTACAGTAACTGACCCAGTCTAACATCAATGCAAGTAGACTCCTATGGGACATGATATGTAATTTGTCATTCATTTGTATTCGACACTGGTACATTATTGTTTCTTCAGTTTTTGCACATCACAGGATATACATTTCATCCACAAGTTCACAAATTAATAAGCATTTGTTTCAACTTTAACCACTTCTTGCTTCAGAACACATGTATTGTCAGGGTATTCTTGACTGGTCTTTTCATGAGACTTCTTTCCAAACACATTATTTTGAATTTTCATAATCATTTTGAAGCAAAACTCACACACTCTTTATGATAAACCTAAACACAAATATTTCCATTACATATATACCTGGTTGGAATGAATGATTGTATATCAATATACGATTTCCTTTAATTTTTCAGATATCAGTTCAATTCATTATTTAAAGTTCAAAAAAGTTATATTATTTATTCACAGTATGGTCTATTCATGCTTTTTCTCTATGTTCCTAGAAACAGGGTACACCTCTTTGTACCCCCGATTCTCGTTTTACATCTTCAATATATTGCTCCCAGAAATGGTGAATGAAATACTCATGTCACCTCATTATCACAGTAATATTCTGGACAAAAAATGGAAAGGTCACACTTATGATTGTACCAAAGCCTAAATGGAAAGTGAACATGGATTTCTAAAAACATCCATGTCCAGGTTGCCTAATGCTGTCAATTGTCAATCCTATTGGTGACTACATATTTGTTTTTTTCCTAATTTATATATTCAAACTCAACCCTGTTGAAAATGTCTAATTCTATCACTCACTTTATACTTTGCCTGATTTCGTAAGGTTTCTATTGATATCTGCTTTTCTACATATTTTCCCCAGTTCAACATAGTGACTGACTCTTCATATGTGCTGACATTTACATTCACTCAACAACCGAAAGTCTATTGCTAAAGAACTTTTGGACCAAATCCTGTACTCACTCTTCTTCCTAAACCTACCGACTATCTTCCTAATCCTACTGAATATCCCTTTTTGACTGGATGTTCTCTTCTAAATTCAATCATCCAATGTACAAGGTCCTATGCCATTGTATATGGAATTATCTGAGGCATCTTTGCAGAACATCATTCAAAGCTAAGTATCCCAATCAAGGGCAAAACCCTTCTGGGCTTCAAATCATACCTAGATTTCTGTTTTCCTACTTATATTTCACCTCTATATTCTTGTAAATATTGCAGGTTCCCAATACCATTATTCATCACACAGAATCACTCGTAATTGAAATCAAACCTGTTTTTAACCCCAAGTATACACTGTTCCCTCAATCATTTTACAGAAGAGCAGGGACAGAGTGGTTCTTACAATACAGGAAAGTTGGGGACCTTCCACCTGATGAGAACCTCAAATGTCCATGCACAAATGATACCTTAGAAGTTGTAGGCAGGTATGAAGCACCTGAGAGAGCAAAAGTCATCTTCCATGGCAAACAACCTGGTCAGGATGAAGGGATGTGTCTGAATCTGCCTCTCTCTCTTCTTATTGTACAGAAGATGGACCAAACCAGGGCTGAGTGGAGAGCTGTTCCCGGGTGCCAATGGTGATATACATTCTACCTTATGAAAGTGTCACAGGAAGTAGGGGCAACCTCCATCTTATGTTACCCTTGGAAGCAACTGTTAGGACAAAGTGGTTGCCAAGGCAGTGACCTCATTCAGTTCCAAAGAATGTGACATACCTCATTTCCTTGGTGATGGAACTCTCTGAACTTGGTATCCAAGAAGCCAGGCAGCCAGAGGCAGTCCCAGTCCCAGTCCCAGTGGGCTCACTTGTTTGGATTTACCAAGGACAGAGTCAGTTTTCTTGGTACCTAATGATGTGAGGATGGCCAAATGCCAGGAGAGCTCTGAAGATGGACCTTTCCTGAGAAAACAGGTAGTGGCTAACCACTTTTTCCTGACATCTTCACAGAGTTGGTCAAGGAAACAAGATCTGAGAGAAGACAGGCCATTTCAGGGGAACATAGTATGGCCCACCAGTCAGAGGACACTCCGGATAGTCACAGACCTACTTGGGGGAAGGAGGTGCCTTTGTGGGAGTGGGTGTGGGTTTGTTGTTTTGTCTCATGTTCTGAGAATAGATAGGAAAGGCGGTTTGTTTGGTTTGGAGTGGACAGTTTCTAGTAAGTCATTTGACACGGCGAGTGTTTCTGTTTCTGTGTATCCCACTGTGTCCGTTGTTGTAGACATTAGAAAAGAGAATGCATTAATGGATGTGTCCTGTCTAGTGTAAATCTTCCCATAATTCATCCTGCCCAATATATGAATGGACTGCAGCTTGTCTTATCGATGTGCAACACCTGCTATCTTTCTAAGTTGTTGTTTTATTCCTGAATTCTGGCCACTCTCCAGAATAGGCTCATGGATTTGTGTCCAAAATATGTACCACCTCCAAGCTCTGTGACATGGCCATGTACTGGATATCTGAAGAGAATGGCAAGCATCTCAGAAAACTCAGATATCAGTGTGACCAGGAAAGTCTCAGTGCAGAAACCCTGCTTTGGGCCTTTTGCTTACTTATTGTTGAGTTGCACTGAATGTCAGGAAGGTCTTTGCCTCAGGCCACCCCTTTGTGAAGCCTGAAGAAAACAGTTTTCAAATGGAAATGAATGGGCCTCACCTGTGGCTCTTTATCAGCCTCTTGGACCTGTGTGTGGCTGTGACTTAGATTCTCAGCACCTGATGGATCTTAAGAATGATCCCACGTGAGCTTCCAAAACCAAAATGGCAAAAAATATCATTCATTGTGGATGAAGTCTCTTGCCTTCCTCTGTTAGGTTCTTGCACTCCATCAAATGACAATAGGGATTCTTTGGGTCAAATGAGTTCTTCAAAGCCCTGCAGAGGTGCTTGTGTTTTCGCATGACTCTAAATCACCTAAAGAATCGATACCTAAAATCAGTAGGCCTCAAATTGGAGAAACAAAGAAGTATTAATGGCAGGCTTATTTGTTCGCTCCTGTTTCAGAGAAACGGTGTCCAGGCTACCCTGACTTTAGACAAATGAGGCTCAAACGAGCTGATTTTGGACACTGTCTTGGGCTGCGCCCCTCATGGAAACCTCCAGCCAGAGGTTAAGATGATTGACTATATGGAATAAGATGAAGGCCATGTGGGAGTGTTTTGGTTTTAATTTTGGTCATTTGTGTTGCATTGGAAAAAATGACTGGGTCCACGTGAGCTTGAACTCTGGTGTGATTCCCCTTAGAGACTGGGTTTTGGAACTGAACTCAGAGAAGCATTGCCATGAATTTTGTTGGGATTTTAAGAGGCCACGCATGAAAGTCGCTCTTGGAAACTGAGACCTAGGCCCCGGGTGGATTTCCACAGAGGCCTGGGAATCTCAGCAAGGATATCACATGATTTTATTCTTAAAGAAATGGCAGCCATAGTTGAGAGTCAAAACACACATGGACCTCACATTGTAGACCTCAATGGGCCTGGCCTAATGTGACCTTTTGTCCACTCTTTGGGAAGCCGTGCCTGTGAGAGTTCTCCAGAGATTTCATTGAAATGAGCTTCCTCACCATTTAATGTTTGCTGAATGAACTGAAACCCACAGTGCCTCCAACTTCATGCTTGAAAAATGGCTAGATAAATACCATGAAATTTTTGAAATTCCTATGACCAGGTGGCACTGGAGAAACATTGGATGTCCTGTTGCTGATCATGAGTATACCAGACAGTGCCTTGATTTACTGAGTTTCATGAAAATGGTGTAGAACAGAGATGCCAGAAATTTGGAGCCTGCTGAGTAGTGGGTCTAGAGCAGTGGTGGGGAGGTGTTTGATAAAACATCCGTGGTAGGGCCATGTGGATCTACCATTGGATTCCAAATGGCTTGTAACTGACATGGTGCAGCCAACAGACCCTTATATGTAAAGGCATCTTGTTATATGGAGAGTTTTCAGAGGAAAATTAAGAATCAGGTTGATATGGACAAGGGGGCAATGGGGCAAGCTGTGAGAGATAGGAGCCTAGTTGGTGCATTCTCTTGCAGACCCTGACCCACCACACGTGACAGAACTCCCTCCAGCGCTGTGTCCCAGTTTAGCTCCTAGTATTTCGTGAAACAAATACCAAACTCACAGTGCAGCAGCAAAAACACCACAAAAAGTGGAAGAGGACCAAATGGCTTCACAGTCCACATGGGGAGACACTTAGTCCCCAGTGGCCTCAGTTTACCTACAAAGAGAGGATTCAGCACTGCTTCATCTTGTTCATTGGAAAATAAGAAACCATGTCCTCCAGGTCACATAGATGCAGACCCAGCTTTGATGGTCTCACTACAGAGGAAGCCAAATCTCCTGAAAACTACATATATTTCAAGTGTGGAAGCTCAGAGGCAGTTTCTCAAAAAGTTTTTAGGCCAGCAGAGCTCCATGTTTGTGGAGTGTTTACCCTGTCCCTTAGTTTTGGAAACTCCTCTACCACCTCCAAGGTTGTGAACTCCTGAGCAATTTCCTTTCCAGATATGTATTCCCTGATTTTGTAACTCTTCACCTCTAATTGTGTCTTACTTGGGGGTGAAGGTAATGTCAAGGCATTGTTCTGGATGAGAGCGGGAGGATATTTGTGCAGCATATTTTTACATACACATTGGATTCATTTTCCAAATTTCCATTCGAAGTACTGAATCCCTGACACTAACCCATACCTAGTAGACTCAGACTATTCATCCTAATATAATGGAGAAAATTAGCCCAACACATTAGAAATACAAGTACTTCAGAGGAGACATGTTGTATAGTTGGACTTGACATTTGCATTATATAAGGTAGGAGTTATAAATCTAGTCAAATTTATTTGAAATATTCTCCATGTGTTTTAAGCTTAACAAATATGTGAATTCTTATTTCCCTTTTCTGTAGCCTATTCACACATGTATATTTATATGCATATATAGAATCCTACCAGGTATCACACGTACATTTTTGTGAGGTGGCTGTCTTGGCAGATACAAATTGTGAGAAGAGTTCACTCCTCCTAAATGCTGTTGGAAATGAAAATTCAACCTATAGGAGAGCGTCCTAGTAGAACAACCTTATACATTAACTCATGTTCAGTAAAATAAATATTTTTGCATTTGTGGATGATACATATTTACTGATGAATTTCGATTGGCATTTATATTGGTACTTTTTAATGTCTGTGAGTGTTGTGTGTGTGTGTGTGTGTGTATATACAGATATAGATATAGATATACTCTGCAAATTTTTCAAAATATGAAATATATGGGTCTAATATACACTCTCTAAATTCATTCATGTTCATGTATGTGGATTTATAATCCACTTTTCACAAGATGATAATCAGAAATATTCATCCACCCAAAATACATATTTGTTTCCTAGTACTGAAAACTAACTTCAGTGAATGGTGCATACAAATCCTAATTATTCTACAGTAACTGACCCAGTCTAACATCAATGCAAGTAGACTCCTATGGGACATGATATGTAATTTGTCATTCATTTGTATTCGACACTGGTACATTATTGTTTCTTCAGTTTTTGCACATCACAGGATATACATTTCATCCACAAGTTCACAAATTAATAAGCATTTGTTTCAACTTTAACCACTTCTTGCTTCAGAACACATGTATTGTCAGGGTATTCTTGACTGGTCTTTTCATGAGACTTCTTTCCAAACACATTATTTTGAATTTTCATAATCATTTTGAAGCAAAACTCACACACTCTTTATGATAAACCTAAACACAAATATTTCCATTACATATATACCTGGTTGGAATGAATGATTGTATATCAATATACGATTTCCTTTAATTTTTCAGATATCAGTTCAATTCATTATTTAAAGTTCAAAAAAGTTATATTATTTATTCACAGTATGGTCTATTCATGCTTTTTCTCTATGTTCCTAGAAACAGGGTACACCTCTTTGTACCCCCGATTCTCGTTTTACATCTTCAATATATTGCTCCCAGAAATGGTGAAAGAAATACTCATGTCACCTCATTATCACAGTAATATTCTGGACAAAAAATGGAAAGGTCACACTTATGATTGTACCAAAGCCTAAATGGAAAGTGAACATGGATTTCTAAAAACATCCATGTCCAGGTTGCCTAATGCTGTCAATTGTCAATCCTATTGGTGACTACATATTTGTTTTTTTCCTAATTTATATATTCAAACTCAACCCTGTTGAAAATGTCTAATTCTATCACTCACTTTATACTTTGCCTGATTTCGTAATGTTTCTATTGATATCTGCTTTTCTACATATTTTCCCCAGTTCAACATAGTGACTGACTCTTCATATGTGCTGACATTTACATTCACTCAACAACCGAAAGTCTATTGCTAAAGAACTTTTGGTCCAAATCCTATACTCACTCTTCTTCCTAAACCTACCGACTATCTTCCTAATCCTACTGAATATCCCTTTTTGACTGGATGTTCTCTTCTAAATTCAATCATCCAATGTACAAGGTCCTATGCCATTGTATATGGAATTATCTGAGGCATCTTTGCAGAACATCATTCAAAGCTAAGTATCCCAATCAAGGGCAAAACCCTTCTGGGCTTCAAATCATACCTAGATTTCTGTTTTCCTACTTATATTTCACCTCTATATTCTTGTAAATATTGCAGGTTCCCAATACCATTATTCATCACACAGAATCACTCGTAATCCAAATCAAACCTGTTTTTAACCCCATGTATACACTGTTCCCTCAATCATTTTACAGAAGAGCAGAGACAGAGTGGTTCTTACAATACAGGAAAGTTGGGGACCTTCAACCTGATGAGAACCTCAAATGTCCATGCACAAATGGTACCTGGAGAAGTTGTAGGCAGGTATGAAGCACCTTAGAGAGCAAAAGTCATCTTCCATGGCAAACAACCTGGTCAGGATGAAGGGATGTGTCTGAATCTGCCTCTCTCTCTTCTTATTGTACAGAAGATGGACCAAACCAGGGCTGAGTGGAGAGCTGTTCCCGGGTGCCAATGGTGATATACATTCTACCTTATGAAAGTGTCACAGGAAGTTCTGGAAACCTCCATCTTATGTTACCCTTGGAAGCAACTGTTAGGACAAAGTGGTTGCCAAGGCAGTGACCTCATTCAGTTCCAAAGAATGTGAAATACCTCATTTCCTTGGTGATGGAACTCTCTGAACTTGGTATCCAAGAAGCCAGACACCCAGAGGCAGTCCCAGTCCCAGTCCCAGTGGGCTCACTTGTTTGGATTTACCAAGGACAGAGTCAGTTTTCGTGGTACCTAATGATGTGAGGATGGCCAAATGCCAGGAGAGCTCTGAAGATGGACCTTTCCTGAGAAAACAGGTAGTGGCTAACCACTTTTTCCTGACGTCTTCATAGAGTTGGTCAAGGAATCAAGATCTGAGAGAAGACAGGCCATTTCGGGGGAACATAGTATGGCCCACCAGTCAGAGGACACTCCGGATAGTCACAGACGTACTTGGGGGAAGGAGGTGCCTTTGTGGGAGTGGGTGTGGGTTTGTTGTTTTGTCTCATGTTCTGAGAATAGATAGAAAAGGCGGTTTGTTTGTTTTGGAGTGGACAGTTTCTAGTAAGTCATTTGACATGGCGAGTGTTTCTCATTCTGTGTATCCCACTGTGTCCGTTGTTGTAGACATTAGAAAAGAGAATGCATTAATGGATGTGTCCTGTCTAGTATAAATCTTCCCATAATTCATCCTGCCCAATATATGAATGGACTGCAGCTTGTCTTATCAATGTGCAACACCTGCTATCTTTCTAAGTTGTTGTTTGCTTCCTGAATTCTGGCCACTCTCCACAATAGGCTCATGGATTTGTGTACAAAATATGTACCACCTCCAAGCTCTGTGACATGGCCATGTACTGGATAGCTGAAGAGAATGGCGAGCATCTCAAAAAACTCAGATATCAGTGTGACCAGGAAAGTCTCAGTGCAGAAACCCTGCTTTGGGCCTTTTGCTTACTTATTGTTGTGTTGCACTGAATGTCAGGAAGGTCTTTGCCTCAGGCCACCCCTTTGTGAAGCCTGAAGAAAACAGTTTTCAAATGGAAATGAATGGGCCTCACCTGTGGCTCTTTATCAGCCTCTTGGACCTGTGTGTGGCTGTGACTTAGATTCTCAGCAACTGATGGATCTTAAGAATGATCCCACGTGAGCTTCCAAAACCAAAATGGCAAAAAATATCATTCATTGTGGATGAAGTCTCTTGCCTTCCTCTGTTAGGTTCCTGCACTCCATCAAATGACAATAGGGATTCTTTGGGTCAAATGAGTTCTTCAAAGCCCTGCAGAGGTGCTTGTGTTTTCGCATGACTCTAAATCACCTAAAGAATCGATATCTAAAATCAGTAGGCCTCAAATTGGAGAAACAAAGAAGTATTAACGGCAGGCTTATTTGTTCGCTCCTGTTTCAGAGAAACGGTGTCCAGGCTACCTTGACTTTAGGCAAATGAGGGGCAAACGAGCTGATTTTGGACACTGTCTTGGGCTGCGCCCCTCATGGAAAGCTCCAGCCAGAGGTTAAGATGATTGACTATATGGAATAAGATGAAGGCCATGTGGGAGTGTTTTGGTTTTAATTTTGGTCATTTGTGTTGCATTGGAAAAATGACTGGGTCCACGTGAGCTTGAACTCTGGTGTGATTCCCCTTAGAGACTGGGTTTTGGAACTGAACTCAGAGAAGCATTGCCATGAATTTTGTTGGGATTTTAAGAGGCCA